>NC_141029.1:6467500-6670000 GCF_052040795.2 Danio rerio | reverse complement strand
TTGCGATTGTTTTAGAACTTCCATTTCAGTCGCCTATGGGAGAGATGACTAGGAATAATAAACGGCAGAAAACGGTCAAACTACTTGCTCTACAAACAAATGTTTGCGTTTCTATACAGACCAAGTAGAATAATACAATAAGAAAATATCGGTTTGCAACATCAAGCAGCGTAACGAGCAGTTTTTAACGTCTAAAAATGATGGAAGTGAATGAGACCGGAAGTCTCGAGCCAAAATGATTCAATTGGCTGCGCCTGCGCCCGCTGGTCGGCAAAGAATAAGGTGAATTACAACCGAGGGTTAAGGGGAAGGGCTTCAAAATGTATCCCTAAGAATTGGGACAGCACTACAGCACCTGCACATGTCATTATATGTCCTCGCGATTTCTTGCTTCATATGAGATCAGACGATTGCGACTGCTGTAGTGATTCCAGTTGTGTTATTTTTTGGTATTTATCTTCAGGAAATCACTGAAGGCATATATTATGTTATCATAATGATCTAATGTGGCAATAAGATCGTAACTTAACTGTGCATTTAACACAGTGGCCATACTCATCCATGTAAACACACAAAAACAGCATTAACATTATAGCAGACACTGTAAAATGCCCATTCGCCCTACACCTTTAAGCTAAATAGAATTGAGACACCACCCCTTCACGGGCACGCCAAAATGAGGGTTAGGTGTTACAAACCCCTGATGTTAATCTAGGGGATAGTGGGGTTTGACATTTATTTAATCAAAATATATTTATATAAACAGCGAATGAGTGAAAAGACAACCAAAGTAATGCCAAAAAATGTGTGCTTTTATTTACAACCCCAAAGTGAACAACAACAACGAATTAATCAAAAATAAAGAAAAAGTAAGTACGGCAAAAATATACTATTTACAATATGTACAACACTGAGACAAATAAAGACGGGAAAAACAAGAGAGCTGGCAGAAGGGACACGGGCGGCGCTAAAAAAAATGAAAAGAACAAACCCAAACTAAATCTAACTTCCCAGAAGCATCTAGCTAACTAACTATGTGAACAGTATAATTAACACGCGAAGATCTTCCGAGTCCTAACTATCTACTCTATCTATCTATCAAGGGGAAGGGCTATGGGGTAGAATTGGGAATTTGCCTTTATTTTGATGGTCCCAATTTGGGTACCAAGCTACACACCTCCAATGGAAATAAACTTGGAAAATATGCGATATGTGAAAGGCCACTGTCATGTGCACAGACGTGCTGGATTCATCTGATTTGTTACGAAATGGGTTGCGGATCAATTCTTTGGCAGTTTGTGGGTCTTCCATTCTGGATTTTTCCCTTTGCTAAGAAACTGTTTTTTACTCATTTCGCTAGTTTGTGGGTTATATGTTGGTGCTCAAGTGGCCGAAATGTAACTGAAAACACGATCCTTTTTTAAAATAAATGATTTTTCAAAATAAATCGTTCAGGCTCGGTTAACAAATAATTAATAATTTCTTGAATTTTGGTACCAATGAATCCGGAGGTTGGCGACCACTGTACTAGTGAGTTCCTTTAATAAGACTAGTCATAAGTTGGAACTTTCCTCAGCTGTTACCACTGCTCCTACAAGCCCATGTAATACTGTTGTCAGAAAAAGACTCTAACAAGCCCCAGCAAGATCTCCTCAGACATGGCTAACAACCAACAAATTTGTTGGCCAGCTAATTACTGTAGGCTTGTCTTTCTCCTCCTTCACCCTCTGGGCCTGTAAACTTAGCCTCCTGACCACAAATTGCTGTTGCCTGTTTCCAGGCTCCTTGCCCCATGGGGTCCACTTGTCGAGAAGGGCCAACTTCACCTTCACATTGAAAAACAAAGAGTTGCAGCAACACATGTGGCATAGATCAGTCTGCATGAGCTGTGGCAGAAATAACCCTTGCTATGTACACGATTCAATGTGGTAGAAATGCTTTCCGAGTTGTAACTGAAAGATTTTAAAGATAACACTAAAGTTCCAAAGATCGTTCTGAATGTAAAACAACAGCAGTGATCAAACCACAGCTATAACTGTAAAAGTATTGAGAAATGAGCTGTAAAGATGTCCAAATTGTCTTTTCTAATAAGCGATACCACTTTGACAGCCAGTAAGAACCCATTTAAATACAAAGGATTTGCACTATTTTAAGCTACAGAAGACTGAAGACATTGTGGAGTAGATTTAACGCTTTATGTTTAAAAGATTATTTAAAGGCAATATCTATCTAGCAAACAAATGGTTATATCAAGGGTGTCCAATCTCAGTCCTTGATGGCTGGTGTTTTGCAAAGTTTAGTTCCTACCCCAATCAGAAACACCTAGGCTAGCTAATCAAGCTCTTACTAGGCTTTCTAGAAGCATCCAGGTGTGCTGAGGCAAGTTGAGGCTAAAATCTGCACCGACCCTCCAGGGGTCTGTTCTTCCCACCTCGCTTAAATGATCTAAGATGATTTGGCAGATCCTGGATCTGTTCATCTTAATAACTGATCTCTGGCTAATTTGGTTCGCAAATCAGATAAAAATGTCTGGATGAACTGATTTGAGATCGCTGTGTGTGTTGTGAAGGACAGACATATCGATCCTCGAAATCATGATCAGCAATGCAACGATTGGCTGACGGCACAGCAGCGTAACGACATCATCTGACAGATGATGTGACAGAAAACAAGGCTTCTTGGGGGAATGTGATACTTTTTAAAGAGATATAAATTGGTTTGAATGAATGCCAGCAGAGAGACGCAGTGGCGAAGTAGGTAGTGCTGTCCTGACAGCAAGAAGGTTGCTGGTTCGAGCCTCAGTTGGCGTTTCTGTGTGGAGTTTGCATGTTCTCCCTGCGTGCGTGTGGGTTTCCTTTGGGTGCTCCGGTTTCCCCCACAGTCCAAAACATGTGGTACAACTGAAGTGGGTAGGCTTAATTGTCCGTAGTGTATGAGTGTAAATGAGTGTGTGTGGATGTTTCCCAGAGATGGGTTGCGGCTGGAAGGGCATCCGCTGCGTAAAATCGTGCTGGAGAAGTTGGCGGTTCATTCCGCTGTGGCAACCCCTGATTAATAAAGGGACTAAACGGAAAATAAAATAAATGAATGAATAAACTCCAGCAGGCACCTTGCAAAAACAAAAAAATTCTAAGAGATTTGATGTCAATTGACTTCCTTGATGTCAAAACGACATGAAAATTCACATTTAACATTGGCATGAAAAAGAAAGATTTTTGATGTGTTTGTTGGCGCAAAGTATAAAACAGATGTCAATTTCATGTTGTTTTGACACGGAAGTAGTTTACGCACATTGTAGGGTTATGAAATCTAATGTAAATTTGGACTCGTTGCTTTCAGATTAATTAAACTTCTTAAATAATACTTTTTGTGTCATTAATTTAGTAGACAGAATTACGTCAAAGAGTGGATATCAAACATACGTCAAGCTCTTCACATCAATTAGCATTTTTGACGTGTTTTTTGATGTCGTTTTGAAATCAAGGTGCCACTGAGGAATTTAACAGCTCCTTCGCGTAATGTAACACTTTTCTTTGGAAAAATATATCTATTGATGGTGGCCGGGGTGCAATTATTACATAAGAGTATACATTATTCCTTTGTGAACAACATACATTGTAAAAAAAAGCCAACGCTAACTTTGGGCCCTATCATACACCTGGCGCAAGGCGCGATACAATTGTTGTTTGCTTTCAACTTGCAAACGTTGTTTTGACGTTTTGGGTCGCGCTGTTTAAATAGCAAATGCATTTGCGCTCATATGTGCGCCCATAGGTGTTCTGGTCTAAAAAATAAGGTGTGTTGAGGCGCGTTGCTATTTTGAGGAACTATAATAGACGGTTTAATCCCACAGGATATACAGCAATATGCAAATTTCTTTACAAATGAAAAATAATTAAAGGATTAAAATATTACAAAAATTATTTTTTTAGCCTACATAAATATAAAAACCATCCTTTCATGTCTTCTTCATCTCGGCAGGCTTTTTGAGTTTATTCATGACAATTTGCTTTTGTATAATGTTATTATTATTAGCAGTATTATTTATTATTTGCATATTTATATTTGTTTTATTAAACACAAGCTTGGATTTGTCCACCTGCCAGGTTTTAGACCATATGGGGCACAGCATGTGTATTTGGATATAATTCAGTTTTTTGAACACACTTTGTTATTATTGTTCATTTATTCATTTGCTGGAAATTAGAACTGAATTTAGAAATAGCTTTGAAACAAATCTTTGCTTTAGGAAATTAATTATGTATAGGCTAATGAGTGTCTGTGCGTACAACATGTTTCCCTATCCACAAGAGTGAAAGTGAAAGTAAAGAATGAGGAGGCTCATCTCTCATTCTTGCACTGTAGATGCTCTGTTTAACCGTTTTCTCTCTAGTGAAGCATTCAGTTTTCCCACTTACAAAGTCGTAATGTAAATAGCAAATGCACCATGGCATGACACAACTGACTCTTAAAGGGTCACGAAACACCAAAACACATTTTTTGAGTTGTTGACAGTCGTATATGTGTCCCACACTGCTAAAAACACTATTAGGACACCTATATCTCACTATAAAGTGTAAATTGGTTGTTTTTGCGTTATTTCAAGCAAATTCGTACTTCCGGTTTGAAACGAATTTTTGAAGCTGCGTCACGGCCATGACATAATAGCGTTGTATTCCAGCATGCAGACTGTACGTCTGTGCCAGAGTGAGTCTTATTACGTCTTACAGTGTGATGCATTAATGCATGAGTAAGGCTTGAATCAAACCAATCAGCGCGCTCTATTGTGCAACTTCATTAATATTCATTACTGTCACAGTGTTTAGACGACAGAGACGCACGTTGTGTTGGCAAAACAAGCGTGAAGTGTTGCTTTTATAGTTTGCTGCCGTTAAGTTTTGTTTTCATTTTCTCTCTGAGAGCTCAGCTGGAGTCACGTGTGGATTAACAGTGTACGCGACGCGCGACAACAATAAATACGTGTCTAAGGAGGATTATTGTTTACCTGAGAGCTGTTCTCATCTGCAAACGCTGAGATCCGGATTTGCTTGTAATCTCCTAATGATAAGACGCAGCTCTAGTTGCTGGTGATTGTCCTGTCTCTACAGATTTGGTAAGTGAGCGACCAGTGCTCTTTGTTTATTCAGTTTGTTTGTATCGAACTAAGTTAACTATTGCACAGAGTGTAAACATGTTAGCACCACAGCCAAACTTTAACCTGGTGTAGGATTTTCACCGTATTTAGTGACCGGAATAACACACGCGGCTTTCTGACGCTACCTGCCGTGTGCATCTAAGTTTCCGGGAAATGCGGAGGGTTTTTTTTTTCTCTCATTCGCCGTGCGGTATCAAACATTGCATGAAAAATACACGCTTACAGCAGTTTCTCGAATCAAATATCTTGTTTGTCACGAGGAACATGAATGAATTCCCTGAATGAAAGAGCCAAACTGCAGTTAAAGTCCACCATTTAATAATTTGGCAAATAATTCGACTACAGATGTCCATGTAAACACAGGCCCCTTTCTCTCCTGTGTGTGTGTGTATGTGTGTGTGTGTGTTTTGACTCTGAAAGTCAGCGCACCCAAATAGACACTCCCACACCAAGCCTCTTTTCTTCCTCCGACACTCCCCCCTAAACAGAGCTGGACACGCCCACTTTTCTGACTTTTTCCAAAGTAGAGGTGTGAAAACACCCTGCTGAAACGAGGGGGTTTCATGGCCCTTTAAAGGGAATGAGAGATGAGACTCCGATTGGTTCATTCTCACCATTCATTTTCCATTCATTTTGCGCCATGGTGCAAAAGTGGATTCTGAAGCGACCTTAATGCTTTTGCGCCCTGCACTTTGGACTTTGCGCCCGGATCTTCAAAATAGAGCCCTTTGATTTAGTGGCTTATTCATATGAAATCTCATCTGAACTATTTAGTACGATTTCCACCAATGATGGTTGGATTTATGTGTAATGTTCGGTACCAAGTCTCTTTTAAAAAGAATACATTTTCTTATGCCTGCTCGAATTTGTGCAAATTAGCCACTAAACTGACAAAACGTAAAGTTTTTACGTTTCCTCATGAGATGAGTCTGAAAAAAAGCACCTTTTTTGGGGGGAATGCATATGCAAACGTATCAAAATCTACTACTTTCTCCCATCTCTGAATTTTCCATCACTGTCCAGGAGTAATTTCAAAGAAATCTCTTAACCACCAATTATTTTCTCACTGCAGCTTATCTTCTAATCCTAAAAGCTGGAGAAAGCTGAAGTTTGGTCATTTAAAGTTCTTTCAAGCAGCTCATTTTCACTTTTTGACTTTTGTTGAGGTCTCGAATCCCGTTCCAGTATTAAGAAATGCAAGTCTGCTGAATGTGGAAAAGTATTCTCGCCGCACATGTGCGTTCGCTTAAATATACAAGCAGACAGACTCTTTCTGTTAGACGACTTGGTTTACAGTAATTTGCCAGCTGCAGTTTCCGTTGAGAATGTTTGCGTGGGCTTCCCTCAGGCTCTCTCCTCCTCTCTGAGCGTCTGCTTGCAGATCAACGGCTTTGTGCATATCGACAGAGAAGAAGGAGAAGAGCAGAAACCATGCTTTCTGAAAAGTTTCACCTGCATCTGCTCACACTTTTGACCTTACTGACAGCACTGGCTCTCACAGGTAATTTGTCTTTCTATTACTCATTCTTCTTTTGCTGCATGTGAGAACTGCAGAGAGCTAGCTGCCGGCTATTAATGAACATTTTCCATATTTTGTGATTCACAAGTGTTTTTTGTTTATTAATGGTTGTGAATTGCATTATGGGAGGTTAATCTCTGCTCTGGTGCATATTGATGCTGAAAAATCAACTCTTCCGTTTAACAAAGTGACTTTTGTTGACATTTTTTCTGTTTGAAATAATATAATGTACTATTTTATTGTAATATTTAAGTCTATAAAATTACAGTAAATGTACTGCCAGTTTATTACAACGTTTTTGTAGTGTAATATACAACACCAACCCAAACAATAAATCATTTTAAACTATTAAAATTGTAATAAAAGTAATTTTTTTCAAACTTTTCAAGGCTTTTAAAAGTTACTGGAAGAAAGATCTATGTCCCATATTGCAGTTTAAAAGCATGAATAAATCAGGGAAAATAAAATAAAAACATGAATCACAGAATACAAAAAAAAAACTGATGTACAGTATATATATATATATATATATATATATATATATATATATATATATATATATATATATATATATATATATATATATATGTACAGTGTGCTTTTAGAAAATGTATTGATAACCACTTTTTATAAATTTAGATCCAATTTTAACTACCTCAATCTACGATCTAGATGAGTGTATTGAATGCAAGCTTCTAGTTGCTAGATGTATTTTTAAGGTCCCATAAAGTGCTTTGAAATGTGCGTTTTAATTCGATGTATGATGTAATCTCAATGGAAACACAAAGAGAGGGTGGGACATAGTGTAGTTCCTCCTCCTTTTTTAAAAACAGCCAATCACCGCTCTGCTAGGCTGTTTCTCAATATCAAGTACGCAAAGTTCGGACTTGCATCCTCAGGAGTTTGTTCTTTCAAGTCTGAACTTTGCAAGGCTGAACTTCCAAGGACACAAGTTGGGTACTTCTTCGAATGGAACGGCAGTGTACTTTATAATGTCACTTACATCACCGTAATTTAATTATATAAAGCACGACCCTGTAGTTAATATTATATTATATTAAAAATCAAAAATTTTGATTTAAGAAAATGTACGGTCCCACTTTATATTAAGTGTCCTTAACTACTATGTACTTGCATAAAAAAATAAATACAATGTACTTACTGTGTTCATAATGTATTTGAGAACACTTGTGGTGCTCTTGAGTTGGGATAGAGGTTGGGTTATGGACAGGTTTGGTGGTGTGGGGAGGTTTAAGGGTGGGTTAAGGTGTAGGGAATGGTCATCAGTGTATTTACAAATGTATCTACAGAAGTTAATTACAGATGTAATTACATATAGGTATTTAATCAAGCATAAGTACACAATAAATACATGTATTTACACAATAACATTACAACAAGTAACATTGTAACAAAATATTAATTCCTGTGTAAGTACATATTAGTTAAGGCCACTTAATATAAAGTGGGACTAAATGTACACATATATTCATATAAATGTGAATTAAAATGAGTTATTATACACAGACACGTGTCTTTGATTATCAGATTTGATAAACTAAAATGGTAATTATACAAGTATATACACAATAAGAAATAGAGACGTACAGGATAAGAAATAAAGATTACGTCAAACAATTTGGTAAATAAAAACAAACAGTGTACAACACGGTAACATAATTAAAGTCAATTTTAAAAGGTAAAAAAATAATACTGGCAAAATAATACACCTGAAAACAAATAATAGATTTAAAAGACCAAAAACTGACATTAGATATTCACAAGATGAATTAAATATCATGTTTTAACTAAAATGGAGTGATGAGATCCAGGGGTACATCCGAGATGGACTGGCCGAAGTAAAGCTACTCTCGGCGGGGGAGGTGATGACGGAGCTCCCGCTGGCAGGCTGGGAGTCGAAGTCTGCATAAGCTGCGGCACATCGTCAAAGACGTGCTATCTTTGTGAATAAACTGCCGATTCGAATTTAAAACAACCACATTCTCGCCTGAAAATTGTTAAAACTTTATTTTGTGACACAGTAAAACAGTATTTTTAAAACCGTGCGGGTTCCTCCACCGTTAGCGTTTGCTGGTTTAGCTGCAATGCATTCTGGGATACCTGAGCTTCGCAAGTTTGCACAAGTCACCTCTCCATGCATCCTTGGCCAAAGGGGCAGAGCAAGTACACATCCGGGAATTTTATCTTTACTTGGCAAGATGTGAACTTTGAATTAGAACAGTATATTGGCGACGGTTGATGAGGATGTTTCACAAGGAAACAAGAACGCAAATACAGACAAGAACGCATATTGAGAAACAGGCCTAATTAGAGCTCAAGAGCATCACATGAAAAGCAAATGAGAAATATCTTGAAGGGGGCGGGGCATGTCAGATACTAGAGAGCATTTGATTGGTTAGGAGTTGATGAGAAACTGTAGTATGGGCTGACGTGAATAAAACCGTTGATCCAGGCGGAAGAAACAAAGCTTCAGATGTTGATAACAGTTTTATATCTTCTAAACATTATTTTTGTCACTGTTTTAGAGCGCACTAGCTTGTAGATGTCTTAAAAACAAACAATACTGATACTAACATCTAAAATAAACTTTATTTTAATTTCATAGGACCTTTAAAATCTTGGGGAAAGAAATCTTGATAAATAATGACTAGATTCTTAAAATTTATTCCGTTTTTAATTCTCAAAATATGAGTTTTAAAATTATTTTATGAATTGAATGTATGTTCTCAACAATTATTATAATTATTTTTAATCATATAAATCATATATATATAATCATATATATATATATATATATATATATATATATATATATATATATATATATATATATATATATATATATATGTATATGTATATATATGTATATAAATAAATAAATAAATAAATATATATATATATATATATATATATATATATATATATAAATATATATATATATATATATATAAATATATATATATATATATATATATATATATATATATATATATATATATATATATATATATATATATATATATATATATATATATATATACAGTGGGGATCGAAAGTTTGGGCACCCCAGGTAAAAATTTGTATTAATGTGCAAAAAGAAGCCAAGGAAAGATGGAAAAATCTACAGAAGGCATCAAATTACAGATTAAACATTCTTTTAATATGTCAAAAAAGTTAGATTTTATTTCCATCATTTACACTTTCAAAATAACAGAAAACAAAAAAATGGCGTCTGCAAAAGTTTGGGCACTCTGCAGAGTTAATATCTTGTACTGCCCCCTTTGGCAAGTATCACAGCTTGTAAGCGCTTTTTGTAGCCAGTCAAGAGTCTTTCAATTCTTGTTTGAGGTATCTTTGCCCATTCTTTCTTACAAAAGTCTTCCAGTTCTTTGAGATTTCTGGGCTGTCTGTCATGCACTGCTCTTTTAAGGTCTATCCATAGATTTTCAATAATGTTGAGGTCAGGAGATTGTGAAGGCCATGGCAAAACCTTCAGTTTACATCTCTTGATGTAATCCATTGTGGATTTTGAGGTGTGTTTAGGATCATTATCCATTTATATATATATATACACACACACACACATATATATATATATATATATATATATATATATGTGTGTGTGTGTGTGTGTGTGTGTGTGTGTGTGTGTGTGTATGTATGTATGTATGTATGTATGTATGTGTATATATATATATATATATATATATATATATATATATATATATATATATATATATATATATATATATATATATATATATATATAGAATTTCTTTAATTATCACTTGGCCCTAATTCTTTTCCATATATCCAAGTGATTGATTAGTCGCAAAGATATTTGCGTTTATAAAACGCTGAACAGAAACGTGTCCAGTGAGTGTGTCTAATTATTATTTTTCAAACATTTTGTAGATGTCGCAAGTGAGAGCAAGCTGGAAAAACTTTTGATGAAACGAGGTAACGTTCTTTTTCCATTTACCATTGACGTGCATGTCTGAATTTGTCACAAGAAATCACAGTTAAAATAGACTTACATTTGCAACAAATCATCTGACAATCTCATTTCAACAGAAAAAAAGCTTTATGTTTGAAAATGACTTACTGTGCTTCTGATGTTAATAGACGTGCTGTGTTTGTGTATTCCCGTACATTCACTCTGTCTCCCACTAGTGGACAGGGATGTAAAGCCGGCTGCAGCGGTGGCCGTTTCTCCCTCCAAAGCCAAAGAGTTCCTGACCTCCCTGAAAAGGCCTAAAAGAAACCTGTGGGACCGCAGCCGGCCGGACGTCCAGCAGTGGATCCAGCAGTTCATGTACATGGGCTTTGATGAAGCTGTAAGTGCTTGTGTCAGCTCTTGAGAATTGAATTGAAAGAAACCAGTCTGGTCTGAACTTGACAATAGAGTCTGGCTGCAGATTTGAAAGCTCAGGCAACCGCGCCTCCTTTGCAAGTGACGTCGTTTACAATCAACACCTGTGGCTGCTTGCAAGCCCAATAGTGCAAGCCCAACGATGCAAGTGCAACTCTGCAGCCAGACCCTTCTCGAACTTGATACTACAGGGTTCCAAATAATTTGAGGATCATGAAGCTACTAACAACACTTTCATAAAAAAAAGTTAAATAAAATAGGATAAAAATAAGCAAACATTTTGCAGATTGTAAACCTAGAGGTGTTAACATACATATACTGTATGTTACTACATAAGTACAGTTTAGAAATTTGTTGACTTTAGCTTATACAGTGTATAAGCAGTGCAGTGTTCAGGGAGCGTTATTTTATGTTTTATACATTATTTTCAGGGGGTTTTAATATAACTTGCCTGGAAAAAAATGGAAAGAACTTTCAAAAACTCATTTCTTTTTTTTAAGAAATTCCAAAATACAAACAATGAATATAACAATGAATGAATCAATCAATCAATGAATCAATCAAATAACAATGATTACAAAAATTACCAAATTAAAAACACAATATGGCGATACGGTGGTGCACTAGGTAGTGATGTCGCCTCACAGCAAGAAGGTTGCTGGTTCGAGCCTCGGCTGGGTCAGTTGGTATTTCTGAGTGGAGTTTGAATGTTCTCCCGTGTTCGCGTTAGTTTTCTCTTGGTGCTCCGGTTTCCCCCACAGTCCAAAGACATGCAGTACAGGTGAATTGGGTAGGATAAATTGTCCGTAGTGTATGAGTGTGAATAAAAGCAGCTGGAAGGGCATCCACTGTGTAAAAACGTGCTGGATAAGTTGGTGGTTCATTCCGCTGTGGATAATTGTCGACCCCGGATAATTAAATGAACTACGCTAAAAAGAAAATGAATGAATGAAACCAAAATCTGTTTGGGGAAGAGCCAATTTGTCATAGCATTATCCAGTTTGGGAATTTATCTTTTGTTCAATATGGTTCTTTAAAGTCTGTCAAAGCAGTTTGAATTATTCATTTTAGTGCTGCACGATTAATCAAAAAAAGATCACAATCTCGATTAGACGCTACACACAATCTTAATTCAGCTTTTTTATGATTCAGCCAATTATATTTTGAAGGTCAGGAGAGAAGAGTAAAGGCGGACGCATGAGTATTCAATTCCTTCAATTGACATTAAAAGAGTCACATGCTGCATTTATAAGGTAATATTTACCCAAAAATGTTATTTCTGTCTAATGTAATGATTTATTCGCGACTGCAAAATCACACGAGGCGACTGTGAGCTGTTTGTTTACCACCGAGAACGCGCGAGTGCACACCAATCACGCCTACTTTAGTGAACAGAACCTGCATATGCTGTGAATAACAGGTAATAAAGTTGTAAATAACGTTCAGTTTGTTGCACAGAGCGATCGTTTGAGAGCCGCGCTGAAAGAATGATTTGCATGGGGAAGTGAAAATAAAGGTGGTTTACCACCAAATTCTGTGATGATGGTATTCTGTGACCCTAGTAGGCGGTGTTCTCACTGTTTGGCTTGAACTCGCTCCCACAGACACCGGCACACACGTCATTTAAATGATCATATTACATTTTACAGTTGTGATTGCGACAAGCATAATAATAGCATAATAAATGATCAAATGCCCAACACAAGCTCGATGACGTATAATGTCTCCGACACCGCCTGTAGTCCCATTTAGCAACTTGATAGCAACCATCTTTTTAAAGAAGCATGGCTGAATTAAAAATTCAAGAGTGTGCTGTAACTGATGTGTTTTATGCCGTAGAACAAATCGTGAAAGTATCTTGAATTTGTGTTGGCCACGGACCTTATTTAGGCGATTTTACTGAAACCCCATACAAAAAAAAAAAACATTGACTTTGGGACGAGGGAACCGGAAGTGCTAAAATGCTAACTCGCTTCCGGGTTTTTGCATACAAATTGACGTCATAGTTCCTCCACTCTATTAACAGTAATGTTACAACTTCTCTTTCTGGAAAATAGCCAGAACGAGTTTACTGGTATTTTCAAAAAGGACCTGTTCACACATACAACCTTTCTCATTAAGTCTCAAACATGATATTTTATTATAATGTTAATTATAATAATTTTAGATTGTGTCAATTTCCATAAAGATACAATGATTGCATATTGTATGCAATTTTGTGTCTGTTTATTTCTCACTGGCTTGTTTTTGATACAGTGTCTGTGAAAATTGCCATAAGCTTTGATTTTTTCAGTCCTGCGTCTGGAAGGTTTGATGTTGTGGACACATCAAAAGGAACGTGATTGAGTTTTTTTTTCTGAATTATTTTCTTTTAGCTTCACTCAGTTCTTTAGGTTACACATATGTTCTAGTTTTTAATCTTCATTTGTAAACTAATTAGTTTATTTTTCTTGCATATGTGGATTTATTTGGTTGTTACCAACATCCAATGAAAATTACAAGTCAACAGCACCTTTAGAAATACGTTTTCCGACAAATAGTGATGTGTTCAATACTTACTTTCGCAACTGTAGCTATTGAAATGAAAGCTGACTAATACATGACAATTCTTACACACAGTACCTTTAATGCTTGAAGCTCTTTTTCTCTATTTCCCCTCAGAGACTGGAGACGGATCTGGCGTACTGGATGGATCAGCACCGCTCCAGTGATCAGGGTCGCCAGCATCACTATGACGAAAACGCTGCCCTGGGGCCTCGGGGAGCTGCTTCATACAGACACGGGGCAAATGTCAACTATGACTACTACTAGAACAGTCCATTCAACCAGAATCACGTCACCGATGCCAACAAGATGATTCTCTGCTCTGATTTACTGCACAGTGATCTCAGCTTGCTTCTTTCTTTCTTTCTTCCTCTATAGTTTGTGCTTCCTTTTGTAAATGGAAATAAGAGGAGAACATGTATTTTTAGTGGAACAGTAAAGGATTCACATCTTCACCATTTACTTAATAAAAAAAATTGCAATTCCTGGAAAGAAAAGTGTAATAACTGTGACATTCATACCTTTGTGTGATGAAAAGCATGACATTTTCAGTCATTACAGGAAATCTTGTTCTCCGCTATAGATTTAAGAGCTCTCAGCTTTGGTATTCATAGACTTTCTTTATATTGAAAAGAATGGCAGGATAAAATAAGTTTACTACCTTGTTCTGTAACTTTAAGTTTATATACGCTTAATTTTTTTGTAATAAAGGTGTTAAAAAAAGTTCTTTTTAAAGTAAATTAAGAGTTTTTCAATTTAAAAGAATGAAATAAATAATAAAACTATACTAACTAAACTAATAAAAAATAAAACACCTGTAAAATTAAAGTTTAATTGTTAAATCGCTGTAAAAATAAAAAAAGGCCCAAAATTTGAGGCTCAAATCAGCTTATTAGGTATAAGTCTTGTCTATCAGAGTTTTAGGAATAACAAATAACTTGACTTCTAGTTGATCATTAAATCAGAAATGGCTTATATGACAGGCAAAGGCCTCTTGATTACGCCTATTGTACCAAATTTAAATATATTTATTTCATAAGGACAATAAGGTCTGACTTTGCTTAGACAAAAGTCTTATCACTTAGAAATAATGTACAGTCTAGAACAGGGGTGTCAAACTCAATTCCTGGAGGGTCGAAGCCCTGCACAGTTTATTTCCAACCCTGCTCCAACACATTTACCTGTAGGTTTCAAACAAGCCTGAAGGACTCAATTAGTTTGATCAGGTGTGTTTAATTAGGGTTGGAACTAAACTGTGCAGAGCTGCGGCCCTTTTGGAACTGAGTTTGACACCTGTGGTCTAGAATATAAAGTCATGGTGCAGTGGAAAAAGAATGATTATTGTGTATGACTCCCATGAGCGTAGACAACTGCATCCATACATCTCTGCAATGACTCAAATAACTTATTAATAAAGTCATCTGGAATGGCCAAGGAAGCATTCCTGCAGGACTTCCGGATTTCATCAAGATTCTTCGGATTCATCTTCAATGCCTCCTCCTCCATCTTACCCTAGATATGTTCAATAATGTTCATTTCTGGTGACTGGGCTGGCCAATCCTGGAGCACATTGACCTTCTTTGCTTTCAGGAACTTTGATGTGGAGGCTGAAGTATGAAGAGCGCTATCCTGCTGAATTTGTCTTGTCCTGTGGTTTGTAATGAAATGGGTGGCACTAATGTCTTGATACCTCAGGCTGTTGATGTTGCCATCCACTCTGCAGATCTCTCACACGCCCCTATACTGAACGTAAACCCAAACCATGATTTTTCCTTTTGAACCAACCAAACTTGACTGATTTCTCTGAGAATCTTGGGTCCCTGCTGATTCCAGTAGGTCTTCTGCAGTGTTTGTGATGATTGGGATGCACACACACGCACAATGATTTTTTTGTTTTACTTAAAATGTTTTAAGTGAGAAAAGCTAAGAAAAAAAAAAGAGATTAAAAAAGAAATACAGTAAAAACTCACAGTAAATATTTTATTAAAATATTCTTTTAACCTGAAATCCATTATAAGATCAAAGTTCTGTATGAAGTTTCACAAAGGTAACAACAGATTTTCGCTCGAAATTGTCACAAAGATTAAAGCAGAAAGAAACATTTTTCAAAGCTTATCTTTCATCCGTGTCCTCAGAACTGAGACTTCCTGGCACCAAAACACACTTTAAATAATTCTCAATCTTCTGATTTTCAACAGGTGTCCTTAAAAAAAACGAAAACACCTTTAGCTTCAATGATAATCCTAGAAAAAAAAACTGATCACATCAATTAAAACAGCACAGAATGTAAACATAACGCACATGAAGACCTAAGCTTGCTTTAAATAACAGACACACACACAGACAGACAGACGACTCACAAACCAAAGTGCAAGGCAAAGTCTGTAAATTGGATCATTTTGAGGCACATACGACTGAAAAACATCAGAAAAACTTCTCTTATCCCCTCTCTGCCAAAACGACGCATCTGTTAGTGGGAGTTGGTAAAGTGGCTGCCGGATGTCTGAAGTCCTCCATATCCCAGCATCCCTGAGATGAAGCCGTGTCTTCAGTTGTGTCTGGGTCTTCCTTTCTTCATGCGGGCAGCTTTGGGTTTGGGGATGTACTGATTGTTGGCTTGATGCTCCAGCTCTCGGCTGAAGTACTGGATGGTTTTGTTCAAGCCTTCCTCCAGTGGGACCTGCAGATAGGGATGCAACAATTAACCGTTTTCACTATTAACCGTGTTTTAATTTGTCATTGTTAATTAATCGTAAAGGCTTCTCAACACTGTGTTTCTGCATGGAAAAAAACTGCTGCAACTAAACAAAGTTGTGCCAACTCTGCACTAGTTTAAAGTTCCAAGCTTGTACACCGAGGCTAAACTAACTGGATTAACTACAGCTGAGGCTAATAACTAAGGGCCGTTCACTATTAATGGGTAAATATCACATTTATTGTTGTAATTGGAAAAAATACAGGCCCTTTTAGGTGTTTTCTTTTCGAGGAAGGGAAAATGGCTCAAAGCTTCAAATGTTTCAGAAACCAAAATAAAATAACTGAAGCTCTTTGTACTTTTGTTTCAAAACATTTGCTATTATAATGATTTTTCCTTTGACGCATATATTTTTTACTGCTCCTTGTTGCTGTTTTTAATTATTTTTATTTATTTTATATTAATTTATTTGAGTTATTTTAATGGTAAATGTGCCTTGAGATGTCGTTTGTTCGGTTTTGTGGTGTAAAATTTTGCAACAATGAAAAAACAAACAAACTAAGGGCCGTTCACAAATTGCGTCTTTGGCAGGCAAGTTCGTTATTTCCAATGGAGGCACGCGGCGTGCATGTGCATATTTTATGGCAGAAAAATACAAAACAATTTTGTAATATAGTTGATCAAAAGTGCCTTTCAGACAGAGAGGTTAAGCAGCCTTTGACTACATTTGTTCTTTTATTCTTATTTTTATTTATTTCTTAATTGTTCTGTCTTTAATTTACAGTGTAAAATAATTAGTCATGTTTAAACGCCCCCAAATTATTATTTTTTTAAAGTCCAAAGAGAAATGGACATTTGTTTGTGTTTTTATTATTATTTTGAGCTGTATTTTTGGTTACTGAGCAGCAGTAAATAATGCTTTAAAATATAAAGAGTTTTCATGTGATTTTCTAGTAGTGTTTTCAAATTACTGAATTTATAATAATCGTGATAACCATGAAAGCGTGATTTTTCCTCAGACTATAACTGTACAACCAAAATCTGCAATCGTTGCATTCCTACCTACAGACACATGAAAGATTGTAGTGAACTGTTTATATTGATGTATTATATCTAAGCATCAGTGATTGGTTAGTAGTTAATTACTAATTACATCAAACAAATTAAGTTTTAATTCCTTTGTATGAAAAGTAACTTAGTTACTCAATAAGTAATTAGATTACTTGACTCAATACTAAAGGTCCACATACTGTAAATCTCAAAGCATAGAAAATCGAAAATAAACTCTTAATTACTCCTAAACCAATAAATTTAGATCAAACACAACCTTTTAGTTGTTAAAAAAAATCTGAGTAACCATTAATTGGTCAGAATAACAAATGCTTTCACTTAAAGGGCACCTATGGTAAAAAATCTACTTTACAAGCTGTTTGGACAGACGTGTGTAGGTATAGTGTATAGACCGTCATATTGGGGTGATATAAACACACACAGTCCTTTATTTTTAAATTTAACAACATGAAAATGGTGGACCAATTGGAGCGGTTTTCAGATTGACCGCAACTTGGCGTAGGAGTGCGGTCCCCCCGCCCACCAATATTGATTGACAGACGCATCACCATATCCTCTGTTTGTTGTTTCACGACCACTATTTTCAGCGATGTCACTAAAGAAACACCCTTGGTCTATTTTAAGATGTAAGGCTCATTGGGCTCAACAAATAATCAACATTTACCACATGATCACTTGATCAGAGTTATTGTTTGTAACTTTAGGTAGGTTTGCAAACATGTGTACTTTTCATTGCGTCTACCTTAAACTTCAGCTGTTTGCTTTTCTCGCGGTCACAGAAGCTCCCAGTGATCTTAACTAGGTGCAGCTGGAAAGTGCGAGCACGTTGCCTCACGTACACATCTCTCCATTGGAAATAAAATAACGAACTTGCCTGCAGGACGCACACCAGAAGCGCCGCTTTTTTAGAATTCTAAACATAGGTTTCTATCAGTGTCAGGGCCGACGCGCCCATAGAGGCGACCTAGGTGCCCGCCTACGGTGGCAGAATAGAGAGGGCGGCGTCCCCGACACTACCCTCACCACCCACGCCCCTCAGATATATCCACGTGACCGCGTCTATAGGGCGGCAGAATAGAGAGGGTGGCGTCTGCGACACTACCCTCACCACCAGCCCCCTCAGTTATATCCGCTTCAAGGGCGGCAGAATAAAGACCGCAACGTCCGCGACACCACACTCAGCACCCGCGCCCTCAGTTATATCCACGTGTAGGCGCCCCCACCCCCGATTTCACTGTAGGGTTGAGGGCGGCGGCAGTTCAGCTTGCTCCGGCCCTGATCAGGGTACACACAACGGCGCTTCAAGTCGGCGGCTGTTCACGGCGCCCAGCCACGATTCGGGACACTTCATGTTTCTGCCGCGCCACATCTGAATAGTTTCATTTTAAATAACATGCGAATGTGCGTGTCTTGTATGCTGTGTCGCAGATCTGAGCCGCGCATCCGGTGCCTCAGTCAAAGTTAATTCAGTGTGTGTGGTTATTAGACTCAGTGTACAAGCTCGGAACTTAAAACTAGCACACAGTTGGTTGTAAAACTATGCAAAGAAACAAATGATTTTGTACTCTCTGCTAAGTCTGTGTCCGAGTCGTACATGTACGACTGAATGCTGGTCCTCTCACTCAGGTTGCTTCTCTCTGTCTGCCTGTCTGTTGCCAAACACAGAGCGGGGGAGCTCTTGGCTACATTGGGCGGGAAGTCGAAACTAATTGTCATGTGAAGCAACACACCCCTAAAACAGCGACCTATGTACACGCCCGCAAAATTACACATTTTAACACATTATAGTAAAAAATCTGAACTGAGTTTTGAACTGAACCTAAACTGGCACACTCAGAAGAATCATAATATTAATATTAAATCTTAAAAAAGGGGGTAAACTATGTGCCCTTTAAAATGAACTACTCTGAAGTTAAAACATGGCACCTTTTTGATACATAACTTTAAATTGTACATCCCGAAAAACTGAATTTTCAAGTGTTTTCAATTCAAATAAGCGAGGAATAGATAAACTGTGCTCAGCAGTCATCAATAATGATCACCATCACCCACCACAGGTTCCCAGCCCAGCAGCAGTTTGGCCTTGCGGATGTCGGGCCGTCTCCTCTGTGGATCATCCTGCGCTTCTGGAAGGAACTGAATATGACTGCGGCTCGCTGAGGAGACAGGCAGTAGTGTGGTGTTCAATTAATCATTCATTAAAAGACTCCATCTCTATTGATTTTATGATATTTCTACTGACCAACTAGACTCTTGATGAGCTGCGCAAACTCCAAGATGGTGTGTTCCTCTGGATTTCCCTGGAAGAGATCAGCAGGTCTTACCGGCACATTCATTGGGGATGCAATCAGAGTGAAGGCCACGTAATTCTGCCCAGTGTGAAGCGCTATTGGTTTAATTAAATGTAACACTAAGGCATCAGCCAGGAATAAATTAAAGTAGGTATCATGGCAGCACGGAGACCTCCAAGTGGGACTTAAGTAAGTAGGATGGGTTTAGGGTTGTGGTAGGTGTAGACATTACTAAAGCACAACAGGCTACTGTGAGATTGGAGGTTAGGGTTGTGGTAGGTGTAGACATTACTAAAGCACAACAGGTTACTGTGAGGTTGGAGGTTAGGGTTGTGGTAGGTGTAGACATTACTAAAGCACAAAAGGTTACTGTGAGGTTGGGGGATAGGGTTGTGGTGGGTGTAGACGTTACTAAAACACAAAAGGTTACTCGGGTTAGAATTGTGTTGGTTGTAGACATTAATAAAACACAATAAGTTACAGTGAGGTTGGGGTTAGAGACTGTCGTGGGTGTATACATTAATAAAACACAACAGGATGTTCTGAGGTTGGGTTTGGGTTGTGGTAGGTGTAGATGTTAATAAAATCCAATAGGTTTATGTGAGTTTTGGGTTTGGGTTGTGGTAGGTGTAGATGTTTATAAATCACAAGAGGTTACTATAAGGTTGGGTTAGGGTATTGTTAGGTGTAGACATGAACAAATCACAGCAGGTTACTTTGAGGTTAGTTTAGGGTTGTGGTAGGTGTAGATGTTAATAAAACACAACAGGTAACCGTGTGCAGTTATTATTTGATATTTTACGTAAATTCAACTGAAACATGAAGACGTAGGGCGTAGAGTAGTTTCTCCCAATGAACCGCCAACTTAGCCAGAATATTTATGGATATATGCTGGCTGGATATAAGCATATAAACCGGAGCACCCAGAAAAAAAAACCCACGAGGAGAACATGCAATCTCCACACAGAAATGCCAACTGACCCAGCTGAGGCTTGAACCAGTGACCTTCTGTCTTGTGAGGTGATTGTGCTACTCACTGCGCTCTTATCGAATATAACTCTTTAACAGGGCTCGAAATGAACCTTTTTGCTTGGTAGCACCGGTGCTCTTAACTTTAAAAATTTAGGCGCATCAGCCAAAATTTAGTCGCACCACCAATTGTAAGCGCCGTTACTACAAGTGTTATACAAACATATGTATTGCATTTGAAATCAACAGTAGTCAAACTAACAAGCAAAAAAAATATATATATGCATGCGTGAAAAATTATCAAAAGTGGAAAATATGTCTCAACGAAATCCCGTTATCACAAGAAAATACATTTTTATAACATAACTGAGTGACCAAAAGGTACACAGAGTGCTCACCGGCCCTGCCCGCACTGCTGGACATGAATGAATCTGTTAACGGTGTAACTGTGCTGTTCTCTAGGGTGCTGTCTGATATTGCACTGATGCTTTTGACATATACTGTACCTTATTATACGCATACATCATATTAATAGCAATACCTTTTCATGAGTAGCGATATTAGTTTACTCAGTGCAAGCCCGTTTGCGATGGTGTACGTGGTGTTTTATTTTACATATAGCTGCCACTTGCACGGCGGACAGCATCTGGCATTTATTTGAAGGATTAAACAGAACCTCTCGTGCTAGTTTTGGCAAACACCTGAAAATTCCATCCCACAGACTTTTCATAGCGGACTTGAAGCCACTGGAAGTCTTTTATCCATTCTTCGAAAAGTGTAGATGGTGGATTAACATTCAGCACATGATCACTACTAAGATGTGTCATTATTTGTAACTTTAGATGCAATGGTTTCTAAAACAAAATCTGCCAGTGTTACCTTCATTCTCATCTTCAGCGCTATGCTGCGTTCACACCAGACGCGGAACGCGCGTCAGGCGCGAGTGATTTACATGTTAAGTCAATGCAAACGCGTGAATAGACATCCTGCAGTGCAATATGCATGAAGGGGGCGGCGCGAATGACCCAAATTGCGCGAATGGCGCAGGGCGAATTGAGCGTTTTTTCGCGGTTGACGCACTTAACGAGCGTTTCGCGCGAATCTCTCGAGTTCGAAATTCTGAACTTCAGTGTACATTCACGCCGCGTTAACTAATCAGAAACTTGCTCTTGTGGGGGCGTGATTGCGACGTAGAACCTGTTGTCAGTGTTCCGAGGGAAATCCTCCAGCCTTCACCGACAACAGTTCATCAAACTCGGCTCAGTCAGAAGCACCGCTGAAAGCCTCCGTCATCCAGGTTAAGTTTCTGGAGGAGTTTATGAGCTCACAGAGCTGGATGCACCTCTGAAAGGATGTAGTGGAACCAGACACAACCCTAAACGTTTTGACGATGTTTTTCAGTCTTCATAAAGCACATAAACACTGTTATTTTCTTCATAAAATCCATGTTAGCCATTTAGCTATGAAGCTAGAGTCTTTGGGCAGACAGAAGCCCTGCCCATCACGTGAATCCGCGTCTGTTCTGAAGTGAATTTGACACGCGAATGAAGCGGGGTTTGACGCGCGAATGAAGCGAGTAAACTCAAATGTTCACACGGCAATTTACGCGCGAATAGCGCAATTTATCCATGCGTTCCAGGTCTTGTGTGAACACAGCATTAATTTTTCGCAGTAGTAGCTCTCTCTGTCTTCCCAAGCTAGAAGGCACTGACTGAGTGATTGACAGCTGATATTTCAGTGCTTGAGCAGTGCTGGGCCAATAAGAAGAGCGCGAAGGCGGGGCAAGCATTACGGACTTTGCTTTGTTTACTGCAGCAAGTTGACATTGCAACTGTTTTAAACCATTCCTGAGCACTGCGTTTTGCGTTTCAAGTGCAAAGATGCATTCTGCGTGAATGCCTCCCATATCCGCGCATGTGGTGAACATTTTTCAGTCAAAACTGGTTGCACACAACAATTTTATACACTCGCACAAATGCTCCCAAATATATTTTGAGGTCGCATAGACAAAATTTCTGTCGCATATGCTACTGAAATGGTCGCAATTTCGAGCCCCGTTTAATAAAGCGGTTTTGTTTAAATGCACCAAAACATCGTCTATATTTACTAAGAAATAAACAAAAATATTAATTTTCAAAGAGAGTGTACTTACTAATATGCAAATTTTAATATTACAGCATAAATCAAAAATGACAAACTCACCAGGTTAACAGGGCTACTGATGTTACTGTTCATCAGAGACACCAGTCCATTCACCAGGTCACTGCAGGGATAAAACAAACAAACAGCTGAATCAGTGTTTGTGGCATCACGACAGCACAGTGAAGTGGAATGATGCAGAAATGATGACTTAATCTGAAGAGACGTGAAAATGAACAAACATAAAATAAAATGATAAACCTCATCAAAACACACAAGGCCTTTGGCAATATGCAGATACGGTGGTATGAATCACAGAAACAGTTGATTTCATCTTCAGACAAGGGTACGTGAATTTCTTCAGTGTGTGTTTGTGTGTGTATGCGTGCGATCACGAACACAGTGGGGCAGCAGAGATCTCAATAACACACCAGCAAAATCAGGTTCAGCATTACACTTTTCCATTTAGTGCATTATTTTCTGCACAGATCCCGATTTGCAGACTTGGCGGTAAAGCAAAGATGAAAATAGTGTCTTCGAGTGCTGTCATCTAAACTAAGGAATAGGATAGTTCTTAACACTTAACTACTTCATTTAAAGCTAATTATTTTGAAGAAGCCTCATAAGGAATTGGTTTTATTCAAAAGGTGTAGTTTTTCCCATCTTTTTGTTGTTCAAACTTGATTTAGTTTCTTCAAAAAATGCTGAATTATGGACTTAATAAGACTGGATAATATTTAAACATTTATACAACAGATGCATAAGTGAACTCACCACTGCAGTATCAATAAGTTTATATATGTATGGCATCACAAGTTCTCGTCTATCAAATCTGATCTTTTATTTGTATGTAATATTGGATTTAAGTTAGATGATTGGCTGTGCCATTTTACAGCTTGATTTAATTTCTCTAAATCCATTTGAGAGTTTCCTTGGCTGTGTTTTGGATCATTGTCTTGCTGAAATGTCCACCCTGGTTTCAGCTCCATCATCCTGCAAATGGATATGTTCGACTGAAGCAGCTAATATTAATATACAATGATGAAGGGCAGAAGGTTCCTAAATAACTACTACTGAGAAATTTTAGCTGCTGTCTGGGCCTTTATTGCTTTTCTATACCTCCCTTTCTTCATGTGTTCAATACTTTTTTCTTGCATCGTTTTATTTTCTTACACACAACTTCATTTGTTAACTAATTAGATTTATTTTCTTTGCATACAGTTGAAGTCAGAATTATTTGCCCCTCTGAATTATTAGCCACCTGCTTACTTTTTCCCCAATTTCTGTTTAATGAAGAGCAGAGTTTTCAACACATTTCTAAAAAAATAGTTTTATAACTAGTTTTTAATAATGGATTTATTTTATCTTTGTCATGATGACAGTAAATAATATTTTACTAAATTTTTTTCAAGACACTTCTAAACAGCTTAAAGTGACATGTAAAGGCTTAACTATAGGTTAATTAGGTTAACTACGCAGATTAGGTTAATTAGGCAAGTTATTGTATAACAATGGTTTGTTCTGTAGACAATCGAGGAAAAAAAAAGCTCATATGGGCTAATAACTTTGACTTTTAAATGCTTTTAAAAAAAATGTTAACTTCTTTTATTCTAGCCTAAATAAAACAAATAAGATTATCTCCAGAAGAAAAAAATATTATCAGAAATACTGTGAAAAATTCCCTGCTCTGTTAAACATCATTTGGGAAATATTTAAAAAAGAAAACAAAATTCAAAGGGGGGCTAATAATTCTGAATTCAACAGTATGTAGACTACAGGAGGCTTTGTACTTTACTCGTGTTGCAGTAAAAGATCATTACACATGAACAAGGTGGGCTCTGTGATTCAATATTGGCTGTAAAGGGTTACCATGAATTGGTCTATAACCTACTCTCTCAATAACAAAACACTGTGAAAAATAGAATGAAACGAAAAAAAAACTAAAGCAAACAAATATACTGAACTGTCATCTGTTTCACTTGTGCTTTTATATGCAACTAACATATAAGCCCCTTTTACACAGTGATACCGGTAAATATCTGGAAAATTTACAGAATGACTTTACCAGTAAATTAAAAAAAGCGCTGTTCACACAGGTGAGGACGTTACGGGAATTTTCCGGAAAAGACAATTCACACATTTATTCCAAGATACCAGTAAATTCTGACATTATTAACCAGAGATAAACTCTAAATGGCTGCGCTTGTATTTGTAAACATTTGACTACATTACAAACTCTGTAGATGGATGAAAAAAATACTTGGATAAAAATATAGAGGATCATTTTCACATGTCGAGATGTACATGATATGTGTGTGTGCTGGCGCTTACGGGCTGTTTTACAGGCACACTCGACGCGTCACGCAACTTAAGGAAGCAGAACTTGAAGGTAAACAAACAACGGCTTATCATAGGCATCTTATTGATAATTATTTACACAGTTGGCATTAAGAAGGAAAATATAAATTTTATCTGACTAACATCTAGCAGCTAAATGTGAAAAATATTCAAAGGCTTTTATTTTTATAAACCGTGCAAATGTGAATGTGTCTGACTGTTTTGATTGGCTAAAGTAGACGTCTCATGTCAGCACGTTCTAGACGCTCTTTCCGGCAATCTTCCTTCTGTGTTCACACAGCGCAGCATTCCGGCAAATTACCAGTAATGTTACAACTTCTCTTTCCGGAAAATAGCCAGAATGAATTTACCGGTATTTTCAAAATAAGCCTGTTCACACATACAGACCTTTACGGAAAATTGCCGGTAATTTTGGAGAAAGGTCTGTATGTGTGAAAGGGGGTATATTTATAACACTTTTATCTTTATTTATTTTAAACATTTTTATTTTTTTAAATGCCTTATAACCGACTATGTGTGTAGACGTGGTAGCGCAAGAGGTTTGAAGAGGCACGAGGTTTGATTGAGTATATATTTTTGAGGTACTGCAGGTTTTTGAGTCTACTTGGTGGTACAAATCAAATATAAGACTTTTTAAGATCCTTTTAAGACCATTATGAATTAAATGTAAAATTTATACAGGGCTAAACACTAAGGATTTTCTTTTTATAATGGCCGAGTTACTTCTGTAAATGGTTTTTACATTAATGGAAGATCATGTATAGGGATGTGTTGCTTTAGTTTTCTTCCACAATTTAGAGAATCTGCTGTAAATGTCTAACAGCTGTCTTTGGAATAATAAAAAAAAAAAAAAAAAAAAAACTTTAGGTTAAAAAAAAAAAAAAGTTTTGATATGGATTATTGGTTATTTGGTGATGGCCAGATTGGGTAGCTTTACTTGGCAATAGAGAAATTCAAACCTATTTAAAATATTTTAAGACCAAAAACAATATTTCTGTGAAAAGTTTTAAGACTTTAAGGCTTATTTTATTGTAATTTTTTTTTTCATTTAAGACATTTTAAGACTTAAGATGCCATGGACGCCCTGTGGTACTACACTGTTAAGTGCCATTTGAAAGCTGCACGGTCATGCTTGCGCATAAAATGGAGCAAAATGTAGAAAAATGTAGGAACAGATGAGTCCAGTCCTACTAAGAGTTCAGCCCCAACCAGCTTGGGTGTTTCAGTGAGCCTAAAGATCATGATTAGCCGCCTCAGTTTTGTTTAATTACTGTAGGTTTGGAGTAAAACCCTGCAGGTCAGTGGCCCTCCAGAGACAGGAATGGACACCACTGGATTGTAGGCTTTTCATTTTATATGCCATAGCCTAATTGGTCGTGATGCAGATTGTGAATAATGAATGGTTAAGGTCACTTCAGATACCAGAGCTGACTTTGCTAAAACTTTTTTGGCTCAAAAAGTTATATTTAATTAAGACCTTGAGAGTCCCGGCTGCTTACCGTGAGTTAACGTGTGCAATTTTCCCCAAGTTCAAGTGTTTGCCTCCAATCACTTTTCTAATGACTGTCCAGGAACAATGAGAAGTGACTAAGTGCTTATTTGATTGCTTAGTTGCACTGGACCCAGTAGCCCCGCCCACTGTGTGATCTCATTGGCTGGAAATCCCACAGCTCATAACAAGTATCCTAGAAGCTTTCTTTTTTCTGGTATTTTTTAATGCATCAAATGTTCTATATTTTAAAGGATCTTCTTTAAACTCTTTATTTAAAGAAAAAAATACATGTTTCAAAATCAACAATATATATGGGGCTTAAGTAAATGGGTAATATTTTTTACAACATTTAACTTTATGAATTTGATAACCTATGCTCCAAATTTAATACATCTGAAGGCTGAGGTGGGAAAACTACGCAAGGGAGTTTTTAAAATGCTGCTTCTGAGTAATAGTTTGGTTTCATAAAATTATTGATGCAATACAAGTGAACGCCATTTGATGGCAGTATTGCATGTGGTACAGTTAAGCCTGGTTTATACTTCTGCGTCAAGTGACCGGCGCAACTCACGGCGCAGGCAACGCGCGTGGCTGTGCATTTATACTTCTGCGCGCTGTCTCCGTTGGTCTGCATTAACACTTCCGAAACGCTAGTGGGCAGTGAGGTGTAAATGTTCCTCTGTGTCGAGTTTCTTCGCTTCTGTTTTGCTATTCTGAACACTTCCTGGATGTACAAGTGACTCAAACTCGCTCATTTTGAGGAAGGAACCGGCGGACATACAACAACTTTAACCATGAGGTAAACACAGAACAAAACTTTCCATCCGGAGCTCCTTCACGGGACTCCACACTTGTAAACAATCGCTCGCGCCATTCGCGCGGCTCTCGGTCCCGCCCAGACTCGTCGGAGCTAGCAAGCGGACCAATCACAGAGCTTGCGCTACGCGTTGTTGCGACGTGTAGTTACACTTTTTGAGAGGTGCACGTCAGTGACGGCGACGGCCACGGCGATGGGCTATGCGTCAGCGCCGTAGCATACGCCGGTGTTTGACGCAGAAGTATAAATCAGCCTTTAGTGCAACTAAGAGAATTAGAACACACTCTCAGATATTAAAATGCACTCGAGCTTTAATGACCTAAAAAAAGTCAGGCAAAAAAGAAAAAGAATAATAGACTTTGAATGTTGTGTGTTTAAGGAAGAATGGACAACAAAATACTTCTTCACCAATATCAAACAGAAAGCAGTAGGTGTAATATGCCAAGAAAGTATTGCTGTTTTTAAAGATCAGAACCTAAGGGGCTGATTACCGAACGCATATTTATGTTTTAAACACGAGAGGTACACCGCACTGCCTTACTGTCGACAAGAAAAAAGGAGCGCTCTTTTATTTAGTTATGCAACAACTGAATCACAGCATGGTATTTTGCGAGAGTGTTGCTGTTGATATTAATATGACTTTATTTTCAGGCTCATTGTTCACATTAACGCACTCACTTTATTGTTTTATGATGACTAATAAGTAAATATAAATATGCAGTGTAAATTCATTTGACTGGTAAATTTGACTCAATATTAAATATTTAAAAAATCTGTTTTGTGTTAATGTGACATGTTTCGATCTGGTTTTACATATTTCATGCATACTGCCACTATAAATAAACGTTATTTTTGAAGGATTTGACATGTGGCCCTTCACCTGGCTTGCAAAACTTGATGAGCCCTTCGGGTCTAAAAAGTTTGCCCACCACTGTCTTAAGGCTTTAATTGGGGAGTTCATAAAAAATTAAAATTCTGTCACCATTTGCTGACCCTTCACTTGTTTCAAACCAGTTTAATAGTATTTCATTATTTCTTTTTAAATACAAACAAATATCCTTCGAAGAAAGATGAAAAACTGCAACCGTTTTTTTTTTTTTTACCCATACTACGGAAGTCAATGACTAAATCTTTCTTTAAAATATTTTCATTTGGATACAAAAAAGAATAAAAAAACTCTAAGATCATTTCATTTGTGAATGATCTGTCACTTTATTTTATTAATCATATTCAATTGTGTCTTTTTTGACACCCCAGAAATTAAATCACTTAAGATTTGATGCTTCGGTTTCCAATTTTTCCCCCTAAAATGTCTAGCAATTAAGAAAAGATTGTGAGGGAACATATTACAAAGCACTTCAAGCTGGTTACAGCAATATAGACCTTCATATTGCTTGATGCAATCATTATAGGCTATTATTATACAGGAACGTGCCGTCTGAATAGCATTATCCTCTTCTGAGACTAGCAGGGAGTCAGATGGCTTTGTGTTCAACAAAGAAGCTTGTCCTTTCTCAAGCTTTGTGTTTTATACTGCTGAGATATGGGGTTTAAAGGGTTGACAGAAAATGTTCTGAATTAAAGGAGTTGACAAAAACACAGTCATGCAAGCATATCCCACACTGGGGGGGTTCTGGCTTATTTTTTCAGATTCTCAGTGTCATAAATACTTCTACCAGGTTGAGTGTATAATACAAAAAATAGGATGTGAGCACTGAGCAGTGTGTTATGCTGTTATACATTCACCAGCCACTTTATTAGGTACACCTTACTAGTATCAGGTTGGACCTCTTTTTGCCTTTAGAACTGCCTTAATTCTAATAGATTCAGCAAGGTACTGGAAATATTCCTGAGAGATTTTGATCCATATTGACATGATATCATTACCCAGTTGCTGCAGATTTGTCAACTGCACATCCATGATGTCAATCTCACATTCCACTATGCAAAGAAAATATCCCCCACACCATTACACCGCCACCACCACCTGAACTGTTGATACAAGGCAGGATGAATCCATGCTTTCATGTTGTTGATGCCAAATTCTAACCCTAAAATCCGAATGTGGCAGCAGAAATCGAGAATCATCAGACCAGGCAACATTTTTTCAATCTTCTATTGTCCAATTTTGGTTAGCTTGTACAAAATTTTAGCCTCAGTTTCCTGTTCTTAGCTGATAGGTGTGGCATCCTGTGTGATCGTGTAGCCCATCCACATGAAGGTTCAATGTGTTGTGTGTTCAGAGATGCTCTTCTACATACCTCGGTTGTAACGAGCGGTTATTTGAGTTACTAGCTATGTTTCCATCCAAAAATGCGGATGAACTTTATGCGCAAAACTGGATTATTGCATAAAAGACGTCCAAATAAAGCAGCGTTTTCATCCAACGAGTCAAATCGGACAAAATCATCAATTCCTGATTAACTGGCAACAAATATCAACAGTAAAAACTGAATTTGCTGCGATGAGAGAAGCTGCGTCAATATTGTCTTCATTAATAAATGACTCCCGCGTTAGAAGACAATCCTGACACTTAAGCCTGATTTATACTTCTGCATCAAGTGACCGGCGTAACCCACGGCGCATGCAACGCGCGTGGCTGTGCATTTATACTTCTGCGCGCTGTCTCTGTTGGTCTGCATTAACACTTCCGAAACGCTAGTTGGCAGTAAGGTGTTAATGTTCCTCTGTCGAGTTTCTTCGCTGCTTTTTTGCTTTTCCTGAACACTTCCGGGATGTACAAGTAGCTCAAACTCGCTCATTTTGAGGCAGGAACCGGCGGACGTGCAACAACTTTAACTATGAGGTAAACACAAAACAAAACTCTCCATCCGGAGCTCCTTCACGGGACTCCACACTTGTAAACAATCGCTCCATCAGGCTCGCACCATTCATGCGGCTCTCGGTCCCACCCAGACTCGTCAGCGCTACCAAGCCGACCAATCACAGAGCTTGCGCTACGCGTCGTTGCGACGTGTAGTTACATTTTTTGAGAGGTGCACGTCAGCGACGCCGACGGCCACGTCGAAGGGCTATGCGTCAGCGCCGTAGCATAAATCAGCCTTTAGTGAATGCGCGGTGGCCTTTGAAGACGTGAGGCGTAGATCACAGACGCTCTTGATTCAGGAGGTAATTAATAATATAATAACACTAATACTGAAATGGTAAGGCGTTTTAGAATGACCAAAACAAAATTTCAGATGTTTTACAATGTGCTCAGCCTGCTGGTTTGTCAATTTACACGCATGAAAATCACATGACCCTTTTTAATGCACATTCTGGAATTTGTTCGGTAAAAGTGTTTTCATCATAGTTGGTGCGCATCTTTTCTTGTAGAATAAAAGGTTTATCCTACTCAGTTATGCGCATATTTTTTTATAAGCATTTTCAAAATGTATGCGCATCATGGTGTTTCCAATCATTTTTTAATGTGCATATGCAAAATGCGCATAAAACAAGGTGAACGGATACATAGCTACGTTTGCCTTTCTATCAGCTCAAACTACTTTGGCCATTCTCTTTTGACCTCAGGCATCAACAAAGAATTTGTGCCCACAGAACTGCCACTCACTGGATACCATTCTCTGTAAACCCTAGTGATGGTTGGGTGTGAAAATCCCAGTTGATCAGCAGTTTCTGAAATACTCAGATCAGCCTGTCTGGCACCAATAACCATGCCGCGTTCAAAGTCACTTAAATCATCTTTGTTCCCCATTCTGATGCTCGGTTTGAACTGCATCAGATCGTCTTGATCATGTCTACATACCTGAATACATTGAGTTGCTGCCATGTGATTGGCTGATTAGAAATTTACGTTAACGGACAGTTGGACAAGTGTACCTAATAAGGTAGCATTTGAGTGTATACTTTGTTTTAATCCAACAATAAGCACAACTGCAGTTGAGAAAGCATCACATCATAGCTCACCTTACCACACTGAAAAGAGAAAAATTAACCAGAGATTTTCAATTCAAACAAGGTGGAGCCCCAAAGCCACACCCACCAATGACATCACCAAGTAACAATACCAAAAACTCCAAACTAACTTTGTTTTGGTCTATGATTTCACGTGTCTGCCCTATATAATAACACAGGGGAGCAAACAATGGTAGTTTTTTATTTTATTTTCTGGGTTCTGGCTAGAGGTTTCTTTCAGATGTGAGCCGTCCACTAGCCCCAAGAGTTGCCTTTGATCTGTAAATGCAGCAGGGTAGACGGATGTGAATCGGTCTCTCTTCCTTTAATAACACTATGCGATCAATCATACAGATCCATCCTCTCTTCACTGAGTATACTGTGCCTATTTGAGATAACACTTCTGCATTTATCTTTAGGATAAATCAGACCAGGCAAAGCTATCTCCGTAAATGGTGTGGGCTGTGACCCTGGGAGAGCTATCAGAGAATGTGAACAGTGACATTTCCACATAAGTTTCAGGATTTTCAGATGATAACCTGCCCCTTTTTTTAGCGTGATGATTGATGACTTTTCATCCATAACAGATGTACAGCGGAGAAAATATGTATTTAACATGTCACAATTTTTCTCAGAAAATATATTTCTTAAGGTGCCGTTGGCTTGAGGTTTTCATCAGATGTTGGTAACAACCAAAGGAATTAAAATGCAAAGAAAACAAATCTAATTAATTTACAAATTAAGTCATGCACTTTTTAAATTTACAAATAAAAATGAAATGATGTATGAAACAGTATTGAACACATGAAGAAAGGGAGGCGTAAAAAGGCAGTGAAAGCCCAGACAGCAGCTAAAATCCTAGTAGTTATTCAGTAACCCTCTGCCCTTCATCATTGTAAATTTATATCAGCTACTTAAGTCCAATATTTACATTATCTGGATGATGAAGATGAAACTAGAGTGAGCATTTCAGCAAGACAATGATCCAAAACACAGCTAAGGAAACTCTCAAATGCTTTCAGAGAAATTAAATCAAGCTGTAGAATGGCCCAGCCAATCTTGAATCCAATAAAAAATTCAATTTTAAGCTCAGATTTGATAGACTAAACCCACAGAATTATCAACATTTTTTACACTCTATTGAAGTCTGTGGAAAAACTCACACCTAAACAATTCACATGACTTCATTGTCCACGTCTTTACACTGCCATCACCAAAAAACCCTTTTATATATAGTATTAAATACATTTCAGTAGATCAGTACTTTCTCCTTCTATAATTTTATTGTTATCACTCATAACAATTTAAAGATTTTTTTTGTTTTGTTTTATTTCTATGTTTGCATTGTTTAGATTTTTACCAAAATCTGGTTCAATTCCATGTCAACAGCTCTTTTAGAATATTATGCCCTGGAAGAAAACATGGTGTGTTCAATACTTATTTTTCCCGCTGTATACCAAGTTCTGGCTCTGGTCAAATTGGTATCTGTAACCAAAGCTGGAAGGCCAGATTGCGAAGTTATACATGAACAAAGAAAAAAAAAAAGACCTGAAAAAAAAAAAAGGATTTAGGACCAATAACAAAATATTTTAGTACACTTTTTAAGGCCTAAAATGTATCTTTTCAGATTTAAGACATTTTAAGACTTTTTAAGACCCTGCAGATACCCTGTAAAAGTTGAAGTTCTAGACACAACATCTAAAACAATGCAGTGCTCATATGAGTGATGCTTACAAAAGACCAAGGTTATAATAGTTTGGGATTTTTCATTAGTTTTAGTTTTTATTTTGTTTCGAATTCGGTTAGTTTCAATTTGTATTTAGAGGTACATGTATGATTCCTTTGATCCATACATGTACACATAAACTGTCAATAAAATCACTCTTTAGTGAAACATGTCATACTCGTTTTGTTTTTTTCAACATGTGTTTACATATCCACAAAATTAAACTTAATTCATACATTTAAACCAGAGTTTTCTTTTAATAAACGTTTTCAGCGTGCATTATCTTCGGACGTTTGAAGCCATGATCCACGAAGGATGGATTTAAAGGCCGCGTTTGAAGGAGTTCTTTAATTTTTACTTTTTAAATGAAACCGCCTTCGTCGTGCCACAATGACGTAGCGCACTTCGAATGCATCCTTCAGAGGAAGCTGCCTCTGAAATAAGACACAGCTATTGACAAGAATTTAACAATACAACATTATTTTCTAGATTGACTCTTGCCAAATGTTCTAAGGTGTACACTTATTATAAAGGAAACGCACAAATTGTAGTTCCAGACAGCTTTTCAGAGCTTCACAGCAGAGAGTATGCGTTATTCTTTAATAATAACCCAATGGCTAATGATCCATTACTCCTTACATAACTAAACCTCAAGGTTGTTCAAAGGAAAAGTTTCCTATAATATCAAACTCACTCCATGGTGAGAGGCAATGCTGCAAACCGCTATACCCGTAGGGTGCCAATTTACTAGACAGTGCGAAGTCGCTCAGTATTTCTCTCTGAATTAATTCGTTGTGTGAGTTTGTCTGGCTTATGACTTTAATCAACTCTCTAGTGTCTCTCGGTCTCTGAGTGTGGAGGCCACTTATATATATGAACAGATGGTTAAAAGCTGGGTAGAGCTTTTATAAACTCCGCCAAAGTCAAAGTGAATTATGACTGCAGCCTCACAAGTCTGAAAAGATTCACGTCAATCACGTCAAATATTTGAAAATCTAATTAAGTGAACTTTGCACATCCAGGAGAATGTTTGTTCTGCTGAGATAGTGAGACTTCAAATAAGCCGCGGCGGCTCTGATCTCCTTCCCTGCCAGAGACTTGCATGAAGAACGCAGCCTTATGCCTCTAGCTGAAACTGGCTTGATTAAATCACAATCAAAATATTTATACAAATTGTGCTTTTGAGATCACTTTTTTTTGTCGTGTCTGCTATCTAAAGATGAACAAATGAAGAAGTATGATGGTCAGATGAGAAATTCCTTGATGCAAACATTAAAGGGGTGGTTCAGAGTGTATTTTTAATGCTTGGTTGTGCTTCTGGGGTGTAAAGCAATGTGTGCACATGCTTTATTTGTAACATATATATATATATATATGTGTGTGTAGCTATATATATATATATATATATAGCTATCTATATATATATATATATATATATATATATATATATATATGTATATATATATATATATATATATATATATATATATATATATATATATATATATATATATATATATATATATATTTATTTTTTCATATATTTTACTTTAATTTTATACTGCTAGTCTGCTAACATGAAAACAACCATCAAACTTCCAAATAATAGCCCACCCTCAAGATGCTCTGATTGGTCAGCTAACATGATGTGCTGTGATTTGCGAATCAGCTCAGGTCACCAGGAAGTGTCACGCCTCCACTAGCACGCACTTTACCATTGTGTAAATACTGTCAGTTAGTGTAGCTGTTAGCAGCATCAGTTTGAGAAAGAAAATTAAGAAAAATTAAAATCTCTAAAATAAAATCTGACAAGTGTCTTTCACATTCGGAACATGTCTGCGTGAAATAGTATTATAAAACATTCATACGCTGAAAAAAAATTATTCAAAGATGATTCCTTGGATTTACTAATTTTTTTTTACGTTAAGTGGTTGTGAACAATTTATTTGGGCTGAATTAAGTTGAACATTATTAAACTTAATTTGTTTGTTTAAATTCAACACAAATAAATTGTATGCAACAGTTCTGCATGCAACACTTTTTTCAGTGTATATCTTTTGCGATTTCATTATTTGAGATGTAGAAGACACGGAAAGCACCGCATAGAGACACACTGCACACGCTGCTGAAGATTGTGGGTGTTTACAGAAGTTTGACAGATAAATATGAATCTGTTGCTAAAATTGTTTACATCCTTGTTTATGTGCTACAACATACCGTTAACGTTAGACACTATGCATCTAATAGATCAATTTCAACAAATACAAATGCTTGCAGATCGTGGCTCACAATCCACAGCTTGCAACTGTTCCTTCTCTGAGAAGGATTTAGCCAAATCTGGGAGAGATCCTGCAAGCTCTCCTTTGTCAAATGCTAGCTATATCTTTTTTTTTTACAATTCTCTGGAACATAATTAAAAATAAACTGTAAGCCCTTCTCTCTTTGTGTCATGTCCTTTGGATGCCCAAATACAGAAACAGAAGAAGCTCTGTGAAAAAGCAGTGTTTGGACGCCATTTTAGCTTTCTCTGCGATAACATTACAGCACCTCTGGCCATGCCCTTCGCTGCACTGTGTGTATGTGCGTAAGCTGAAGGATTGATGACAAACCTTAGCCCTGATGTATTTTTTCCATAAATATTTCAATAAAATTACAAAAAATTGTGTTTTTTATGATGGACAAAAATTAAGACTGAGGTCGAATTTATTTTTTAACAGATAAAAATTTCGGATTCAATGAGCAATAACCTTAAAACTGGAATATGTTTGTCAAGCTCCCTTTTCAGAATAAAGCTTTAATGATCAGCGTCATTGCTTTTTCTATATGCCAAACTACCTGTTTCCTCAGCAACTTCAGGCCCATTCAAGTCATCACACAGAGACCCCGCATGTGGAACTGGACGTTTGATGCTGCTTGAACAGCTGTCACTAACTGTGTGAAAGAATCCATCCTTTTTAAAAGATTCTGTTATAAGAGAAGCAGACACTATGTTTATTTTACTATCCTGATAAGATGCCCGCTAGAGAGCCTTGAAGTAGATAAGTATTCTTTTTGTATGTGTGTGTTCGTCATCACTGGAGACATGAAGACAAGCTGAATTGAACTTATGCTCATCCTGACCACAGAAATATCTGCCTGTTATGTCTGACTTTCGTATGCTTGGCGCCTAATCAGTGGAGATATTGGTCGGAATTGTACACACATATGGAAATGTTCTAAGACTATTCGTGTTTTAACCAATCAGGCTAAAACACCTATACGTTTGACGCAGTTAGTGACGCATTTTAGAGTGTGATTGTTGTTGCTTTTAGATTGTAAGCATTGATTGAAGATTTTGAAGCTGCCTTCTGATGCTGAAAATGCTAAATATTCTCAGTGAACTCTCTTTGATTGATTCTTTGACTTCGGCTCTTTTTAATCTAACAGAGAGGTCATTTTTGTTTAGAAACTGTCAATTCTGTTAGCTGGAGAAATTTTAAGAAATTCTAACTTACAGTTGTAGTCAGAATTATTAGCGCCCCTTCTATTTATTTTTTAGATATTTCCCAAATTATGTTTAACAGAGCAAGAAAATTTTCACAGTATATCGGACAATATTTTTTCCTCTGGAGAAAGTCTTATTTTTTTTATTTTGGCTAGAATAAAAACGTTTTTTAATTTTTAAAACCATTTTAGGTGGGTAATTTAATTTAAGTCAAGTCAAGTGAAGTTAAGTTTTGGGGACAATGGGACAATTTTTCAATCAGGGCTATGTAGTTTTGCAATAATAATAAGAAAAATAATAATAAGACATATAAACGTTGATTTTGATAGTTTATTAATCCTTTACTAACTCATTCTAAATGATCCTAAAAACCCTCAACTATTCATAAATACAAATGGTTTGTAAATAATGCGATACTTAACTTAGTAATGAAAAATAAATCATTAACAAAGAATGAAAGTACAATTATTAAGCACATTTAAAATATGTTTGTAAGTCAAGAATAGAGCATTTGTAGCTGCAGTTATAAACTGCTTACTAACGCTTATTAATGTAGAGTTAATGATTAACAGATAATGAATTGACTATTTGCTAATGCTTAATAAATGATTTATAAGTGTTTATAGTGTAGTTAGTATAAAATGTTACCAAACAAGCTTAGATTAGCCAACCTGTCAGGTTTTAGACCATATGGGGCACAGCATGTGTATTTGGATATAGCTCAGTTTTTTGAGCACACTTCGTTATTATTGTTCATTTATTCGTTTGCTGGAAATTAGAACTGAAGAATTTAGAAATAGTTTTGAAACAAATCTTAGCGCTTGACAACAACAACAAAAAATTATGTAAGCTAATGGATGTCGGCGCATACAACACGTTTCCCTATCCACGAGAGTGAAAGTGAAAGTAAAGAATGAGGAGGCTCATCTCTCATTCTCACGCTGGAGATGCTCTGTTTAACTGTTTTTTTTCCGCTAGAAAAGCATTCAGTTTTTCCACTTATAAAGTCCGCCATGTAAATAGCAAATGCACTATGGCGGGACGCAACTGACTCTTAAAGGGAATGGGAGATGAGACTCTGATTGGTTTATTCTCAAAACACACCTATAACTCATTAAAAGAATAAGCTCAACCCTGATAGACAATGTGCTGCAGCACAATGCAGATTTTTTCCGTTGTTAAAATAGCAAAAGTGGATTCAGACACGCCCTTAATGCTTTTGCGCCCTGTGCTTTGGACTGTCAAATAAGAGCCCATGGTGTTTATAAAGATTATAAAGATATGCTTTTAAGCTAGTCAAAACAGAAAGTGTTTGGGTCATTCTAACACGTAGAGGCAAATGCAGAGAACTTCCCTGCTCCTCCCTCTTAAATCAAAGACAACAAATAGTGGCTGGTCAATGAACCCCAAATATGGCGGGATTAGGTCTGAAAGAAGTGACTGTGCCAGACCATTTAATGCTTTAAAGGGCCATGAATCCCCCTCCTTTCAGCAGGGGGTTTTCACACCTCTACTTTGGAAAAAGTCAGAAAAGTGGGCGTGTCCAGCTCTGTTTAGGGGCGAGTGTCGGAGGAACTAAAGTAAGATGATGTGGGAGTGTCTATTTGGGCACGCGCGAGTTTCAGAGTCAAAATACACACACACACACACAGGAGAAAGTGATGGTGTTTAACCTACATGGACATCTGTAGTCGAATTATTTGGCAAATTATTAAATGGTGGACTTTAACTGCAGTTTGGCTCTTTCATTCAGGGAATTCATTCATGCCCCTTGCGACAAACAAGATTTTGGATTCGAGGAACTGCTCAAAGCGTGTATTTTTCATGCAATGTTTGATACCGCACGGCGAATGAGAAAAAAAAAACCCTCCGCATTTCCCGGAAACTTAGATGCACACGGCAGGTAGCGTCAGAAAGCCGCGTGTGTTATTCCGGTCACTAAATGCGGTGAAAACCCTACACGAGGTTAAAGTTTGGTTGTGGTGCTAACATGTTTACACTCGGTGCAATAGTTAACTTAGTTCGATACAAACAAACTGAATAAACAAAGAGCACTGGTCGCTCACTTACCAAATCTGTAGAGACAGGACAATCACCAGCAACTAGAGCTGCGTCTTATTAAGAGGAGACTACAAGCGAATCCGGATCTCAGCGTTTGCAGATGAGAACAGCTCTCAGGTAAACAATAATCCTCCTTAGACACGTAAGTTAAGTTATTGTTGTCGAGCGTCGCGTACACTGTTAATCCACACGTGAGTTTGAGCTTTCACAGAGAGAAAATGAAAACAAAACTTAACGGCAGCAAACTATAAAAGCAACACTTCACGCTTGTTTTGCCAACACAACGTGGCGTCTCTGTCGTCTAAACACTGTGACAGTAATGAATATTAATGAAGTTGCACAATAGAGCGCGCTGATTGGTTTGAACCAAGCCTTACTCATGCATTAATGCAACACACTGTAAGACATAATAAGACACACTCTGGCACAGATGCCCAGTCTGCACGCTGGAATACAACGCTATTATGTCATGACCGTGACACAGCTTCAAAAATTCGTTTCAAACCGGAAGTACGAATTTGCTTGAAATAACACAAAAACAACCAATTTACACTTTTTAGTGGATTATAAGTGTCCTAATAGTGTTTTTAGCAGTGTGGGACACATATACGACTATCAACAGCTCAAAAAATGTGTTTTGGTGTTTCGTGACCCTTTAAAAACTAAGGTCAAGTATAAATGCGTAATATGGCTTATTATACACCTTCATTCGCTGGACATCTGTATTTACTGCTCATACAAGAATCTCTTGGATATCATAAGCAAGAGTCCAAAAACCATTAATAACTGATGAACTTGCTCACACCAAGGAGCAAGCGCATTATCAGTCTGTGAGCAAACAACGCAGCATTTGAAATCAAAACAGTTCAGCCTTTGAAATACCTTCAATGCAATTACCAGAAAGCATTAGTAATCCCATCAAAAGCAGACCTCCGTCCTTGAAAACGCCATGGAGCAATCTGTCAGAAAAGTCTGTTTTTTCCCCCAAGGTTCATTTCATTAAGACAAACGACGGCACTGTGCTGATGCAGGCAAACTCATTTTAATATATTTTTTTTTTGTTTGTTGACGCGTTTCATTTTCGGGCCAGATGGCCTTTTTCTCTCTTATCATTCACATGCACAATAACATTAAAATATAAACGAGGGGATGATAAAACAGATGGAAACAGAAAGAAAAAAAAGGGCAGATGGTTTGTTGCGTGATTTTGTGCTAATGGCATTAGATTCTTTTTAAATCATGTTGCATATTCCTAAAGAACAAGCACATAGAATCTGTTATTTGCTTTTTTTTTTTTAAAGCCTACTTTAAAGATGGTCAACAAATCCTCTCTAAAGACTGCAAATGCCTTGAAGGTCTAGAGAATTGAAGCTTTTAGTTAACCACGTTGAGACATTTTTTGTGTGTTCCATGTCATTTATGGGCATGAGTGAACATCCATTATAAGCCAATGATAATGTTTTATACAGTCCCTCTTTCATATTTTTTTTATAGTACTGATTTGTTTTTGAACATAAGTGCTGTGATTTACACTTACTGGCCACTTTATTAGGTACATCTGTCTAACTGTTCATTAACGCAAAGATTAGGCATGTGGACATGGTCAAGACGATCTGCTGTAGTTCAAACCGAACATCAAAATGGGGGAAGAAAGGTGAATTAAGTGACTTTGAATGTGGAATGTTTGTTGGCGCCAGACCGGCTGATCTGAGAATTTCTGAAAGTGCTGATCTACTTGGATTTTAATTGCACAACCATCTCTAGGGTTTAAAAAGAGAAAATATCCATTGAGGTGCAGTTCTGTGGGCTCAAATGTTTTGTTGATGCCAGAGGTCAGAAAAGAAGACTACTTCAAGCTGATAGAAAAGCAAAAGTAGCTCAAATAACTACTCGTTACAACCGAGATCTGCAGAACAAACACAAAACCCGTCCAACCTTGAGTCAGATGGGCTACAGCAGCAGAAGACCACACTGGCTGCCACTCCTGTCAGCTAAGAACAGGAAACTGAGGCTACAATTCTCACAGGCTCACCAAAATTGGACAATAGAGGACTGGAAAAACATTGCCTGGTCTGATGTGTCTTAAAGTGCTTTTGTTTCGGAACCTGTCTTGTTTGTCAAGTTAGTTACGGTTTGTTTGGCATATGTGAATCCAGCAATAGCACTCGGATCCGCGCCAATTCAATCGGTCTGAGATCGCCTGAATGAGGTGGTCTCAACTTGATTGAAACGAACTCTGGAGCGGATCAATTGTAGTGAGAAAGCAGTGGATTCGTGCCCGGCTATATCACAGTGTATTATGGATATGTAATAGGCATATATGACTATAAGAAGAGAGAATTATGAGTAGGGTGAGATATCATTCCAGTAAATGTGCATTTCGTGTCTAATACGAAAGTGAAAGCATGCTGAACTATAAACGAGACCTGTTTATCCGTTAGGAACATTAACCGAACTGCAGTCTAACCAAGGGGTACGCATGAGCGAGTCTATCTTCTGATTTATATCTGGTGTCTACATCTGTGGGTGTCACCTTTCAAAATTAAGGCGGGGCTTTTTGATTATAATGTCTTATTGCGCATCGACATGAATTAAAATAAGAACGCGTGACAGCTGAGCTCTGCAAAATAAACCATGAAACTCTGACCAATGTAAGGAGAGTTTACTCACACGTGACTTGTTTTAGCTCTTTTGGTCCGTTAAGAAACTTTACCGTGTGAAAACGAACCACACCAAGAACAAAGAGCAACACTGTAACAATTTTAATCCCTGTTTCGGAACAACTGAATCGATTCACAGGTGTGAAAGCACCCTCAATTTCAGTTGCGACATTCAGATAATAGAGTCCGAATTTGGCATCAACAACATGAAGTCATGGATCTATCCTGCCTTGTATCAACGGTTTAGGCTGCTGGTGGTTTTGTAATGGTTCGGGGGATATTTTCTTAGCACACTTTGGGCCGATTACTACCAATTGAGGATCGTGTCACACAGCCAACCTCCGTATTGTTGCTGACCATGTTCATCTCTTTATGACTACGCTGTACTCATCTTCTGATGGCTACTTCCAGAAGCAGGATAACGCGCCATATCAGAAAGTGCGAATCATCCCAGACTGGTTTCTCCAACATGCCAATGAGTTCACTGCACTCAAATAGCCTTCACAGTCTCCAGATCTCAATCCAACAGAGCACCTTTGGGATGGTGGAATGGGAGATTTGCATCATGGATGTGCAGCTGACTAATCTGCAACAACTGCGGGATGCTATCACGTCAATACGGACCCAGTATCAATTGGAATATTCCTAGTACCTTGTCGAATCTATGCCATGAAGGTTTAAGGCAGTTCTGAAGGCAAAACGGGGTCCAACACGATACTAGAAAGGTATCCCTAATAAAGTGGCCAGTGAGTGTATATTCCAAAGCAACTTGTAGAATGCAAAAAAGCAAATGCAAAGCTCTCCCTTTCTCTGGTCACCCCTAAAAACCTGTTTTTTTTTTCTTAGCCACATTTTAAATGTCAAAACAAGGCAAATATATTTGTATACAAGTAGCTACACTTTTATTCATGATTACTTTAATTTAAAAGAAGGTCAAAGTGAAAAACACTACTTTCATGCTGAAGAAGAGGTGGAGTGAGTCCAGTTTATGCTGAAATACAGCTTCCAGCTCATTGATTGAATTCTGCACATCCGAAATCCACTCATCACAACCAGCAAAAAAAGTAAATAAGAGAATCCTATTATTACACATCCCTTGTAAGAGGTTTTCTGCAGTGTTCAGCCAGCTTTCATAATTACAACAGAAGTGCAAACTCTGTGAACTGGTTGACAGCTCCATTCATAGTTATTTGAGTGCTTCTTGCTTTAAAATTGCTTTATATGCTTGTTATCATGCTGGTAAGAAGACCGTTTGACATTTACACAATGCAAAGTGAAGTGTCTGACGCACATCAGATTAGAAGCCTGCCACATCGTGACACTTCTTTAAATTTTAAATATTACTTTCAATGAGCATATGCGTAATAAGCAACAAATAAAAACAATGTTTAGCATTTTAAAGACGCTACCTGCTTTAAGAAAATCAACTGCATTAAAATGATGCAAATTTACATTATAAAACTGATTTGTAATAATTTTGAGCACAACGTGGGCTCAAAAATGGTTCCAGATGGGCCAGGTGCAACCCACGGACCACCTGTTGACCACCCTTGACGTAGACCATTGTGACTTATCTGTGAGCATTTTGAACTGGTGCAACATACTGCTAGAAAATGGTGTATTTGTTTTGCTGCATTTCTGCAATATTTCGACATTATTCACATACACAGTTAAAGTCAGAATTATTAGCCCCCCTGAATAACTAGACCCCCTGTTGATTTTTTCCCCCAATTTCTGTTTAACAGAGAGCAGATTTCTTCAACACATTTCTAAACATAATAGTTTTAATAACTCATTTCTAATAACTGATTTATTTCATCTTTGACATGATGACAGTAAATAAATAATATCTGACTAGATATTTTTCAAGACACTTCTATACGGCTTAAAGTGACATTTAAAGGCTTAACTAGAGCTAGGCAGGTTAGGGTAATTAGGCAAGTTATTGTATAACAATGGTTTGTTCTGTAGACAGCCGGAAACAAAAATGCTTAAGGGGGCTAATAATTCTTCCTTAAAATGATGTTTAAAAATTTAAAAACTGCTTTTATTCTAGCCGAAATAAAACAAGTAAGACTTTCTCAAGAAGGAAAAATATTATCAGACATACTGCAGAGCTCAACAATAAGGACTACCCGGTGGCCCGGGGCCAGTGTGAAAGACACTCGGGACAGTAGACAGGATTGTTACTGGCCCCTATCGGCCAGTAACTTTGAGCACATTTTTTTTTTTTTTTTTGTAACCTGGTAACAACCAGTACAGCGAAAACATGGCAACATGGCGACAAAATTAAACAATGAGGCTAAAAGAAAACGTCTGTTTCTAAAGTCTTAGAAGCAGACAATTACATGGGAACAAAATTAAGAAACTGAAATAAAAAAAAAAATAAATAAAAAAACAGTTGTCAGTTTGGCAAGCCATTTTTATAAAAATTATTTCGAATTGCAATAAAATACCAGCACATTTTTCATACTGCTCTTTCATTTGCATAAAATCTAGAATTTTGCTCATTATACATTTATTGACATATTTAAAATGTTTAAATTCTAGATTCACAGGCATAATTTTGCCAGTATTTAAAATATGTGGCTAAGAAATAGCTATTAACTTTTTAGTTTTTTTTTTTTTTTTGGTGGACCCAGTGAAAATTTTGGCAGGGCAAGTAAAAATCTCAACCAATGGCCCGATCGGACCCGTTTAAAAAATCCTTAGCATTGAACCCTGTGCTGTGAAAATTTCCTTGCTATGTTAAACATCATTTGGGAAATAATTAAAAAATAAAAAAAAATCAAAGGCGGGGGGGGGGAGGGGTTTGGGGGGGGTTGGAAGGGGGGTGGGGTGTGGGGGGGGCTAATAATTCTGACTTTAGCTTTATATATTATGTGCTATTGGATGGAATGGAATAAATAAAAAACTCAATCACGCATCAATTTTAGTTTCATATCAGTGCTTACCTCACATATTGGAAAGCTCTTGTTTGAGACCCTGAACCGTAGACCTAAAAAGATATGCAGGAGAAACACAGTCAGAATCGCAATCAAGAGTCATCAGAGCAAATGCAGTAAAAGAAGCAGCTACAGAGAGACTGAGGAAGAGTTCAGGAATGTCTGAAATGGTCATGCGAGTTGAAGTTTTAATAATAATGAAGCAAGAATATAATCTATAAACTTAAATATTCGGTTACTATATACTACTATATGTCCCAGGAGCTAGTTTTGTATTTCTTTTTTTTTTTTCATTGTATTATTTGAAGGTTTGGCGAAGCAGTGGCGCAGTAGGTAGTGCTGTTGCCTCACAGGTAGAAGGGTCGATCCTCGGCTCAGTTGGCGTTTCTGTGTGGAGTTTGCATGTTCTCCCTGCGTTCGCGTGGGTTTCCTCCGGGTGCCCCGGTTTCACTCAAAGTCCAAAGACAAGCGGTACAGGTGAACTGGGTAGGCTAAATTGTCCATAGTGTATGAGTGTGTGTGAATGGGTGTTTGTGGATAATTTGGCATTTCCTTCCGCTGTGGCGACCCCGGATTAATAAAGGGACTAAGCCAACAAGGAAATGAATGAATGAATGAACTGACGCGAGTATGTCACGTGACCATGACAAAATGGCGGATGTAGTACATCCGAATTCCATTCATACTTTTCACATTTATACTCTATAGAACAGACTTTTCTAATGGCTGAGTAGTACATTTAAATTCAATTGCAATGCCTACTGAGTAGTAGGCGGTTTCAGACGCAGCTTTACTCTTGGTAATATCAAGTCATGACAAAAACAGTGTAAGGCTATGATTAATTCTTTATGTCAAGTTGTCATAACAGACATCTCAACAATGTCAAAAACGGCATAAGTGAGCTAATGACACTTAATGACAGTTGTCATAAGCATGCCCAAAATCTCCTTTGTATTCACGTGTCATGTCATGATAATAAAGGTGTCATATCAGTCTTACGAGCACCCCTTCAAGCTAACTGCTACCAAACCAATTGTCACCAGGCCACAATCTGAAGTGTGTCTGTGTAAAGCTGAAATGAGAAATGTGTGATTGAGAGTTGGTGTAACAGAGGTAGAAGGTGAACTTAATACTGTATTCAGCTCATTATTTTAACGAGGTGTAAAGGTCTTACCGTCAGTGCCTCTCCTTGCAAAGCCTGCAGGATGAAATTGCTGACCACTCGCCCGTCGTTCATGTGCATGCGAGACCCGAAGGTGTTGAAGATGCGAGCCACTCGCACCTCCACTCCTTCCTGTGACACACATGCAAACCTCATCAACACCATTCTCTTTAAGGCATGCGTTAATTATCCAGTGAACGTGCAGACAATTCGTATTCTCAAATCAATACCTTCCAGGTTTCATTCAATAATTTGAAGCCATGAATCAAAATAGTTTTAATTACTCCTAATTTAACAGCAGCATCATGCATAGTGAGAGAATTTTTTTGCTTGAGCTTATTTTCAACATTTTTAAACACATTTTCGCCATTCAAACCCATCTGATTTTCAATAAGCAGAGTGAATATGCAAAAAACCTCCCTGAAAGTAAATACAGAATGAATAAATGATGACATAATTTGTTTGTGTATATGTGTATGTGTGTGAGAGAGAGAGAGAAGGAGAGAGAGACATCTTTTTAACACTTATTTATGATAATAATTGAAGTAATATTATAATGTCTATCTGTTTATAACATAATCAAGTAAGTTTAAAGCTCCCTTAAGTGACTAACACTATCTTCATACATGTTTTTTTAGAAACCTTTGTATTTTTGCGATGCCGTGGCTGAACTACAGCATACACTACCATGACAATGATCTCCTCAGCGCTGATTATGTGATTTATTCAGTGTGAAATGTTACCAGTGTGACTTCCTTTGTGTCACAGTTCGTCACCTTAGAATTGTAAGGTTCTATCTGACTTTTTTGTCAAAATTGAGTTGTTCACTTGTTCTTATTAAATGAAGTTTCACAAACTAATTTTGAGAGGAGCACGTGATATGATTGACTGCAGCTGGCCACTCATCTACACTCATTGGCTAGCCAATCGGATTGATCCAAACTCACTATAAGTAACCTAGCTAAGAATTACTCCCTTATCTTCGTTTTCAGAAAAAAAACCCATCCACCCCTTCTCCTCCTTTCCTCTTTTGCCGAGGGGAGCTCTCTCGAGAACACCTGACCTTGTTCTCCCCTCACATGCTTTATGGACCTGGCGGGAGCCCTGGGCTTAACTATCTCCGAGCTCAGGGTTCTCTCCCGGGACAGCATGCCAAACCTGCTAACTTGCTAACAAGTTGTCAAACAGTATCTAAGTGTGAACTCTTGAAATGACTTATGAATGAAATCAGCTTTCTTTGTCATTTCGCCGGGCTGCTCCATTGACAGCGGGAAAGAAAGACAAAATCACACAAAATCAGAGACGAATAAATAATGAAAAGACACACAAAATTGAAAAGAAACATGAAACTCAAAAGATGTGTGTAAATGTGATGATTTAGAAGCATTTTTTTGACATTTAGATTAAATGTTAAATTTGAAATTGTTAAAAAAGAAACAGCTATTAAAAAAATAAAAAAAAAAAATATATATATATAAAAAAAAAAAAAAAAAAAAATATATATATATATATATATATATATATATATATATATATATATATATATTAAATGTGAAATATTTTATTTGTGTATATATAGTCAGTGAAACATTTTTCAGTGTTTATTAAACTCATTTGCTTATAGTCTGTTTTCTTTTAAAGTCTTTAAATTTGATATTAAGCCTTGAAGGATAAATACTTAATGTAATTCATAGGGCAAATAATCCAATAAATACAATTCTATAATTCATATAAAGCATAAAATGTAATAAATATTAACATATTGATTTGATAAAATTAACAGCTGCACTGGACAAAATACTTAGCCCAGCCTTGTATGATTAATGTGAACAAGAAAAAATATTCATCCTAAAACATTAAAAAAAAAAAGTCATAGAAAGCAAAAATTTTACTTTCTCAAGCATCAACATAATTTAACAACACCAAAATATTTATTTTTTGATTGTATTTCTAGAAAAGTAATGCTTTAATGAATGATCTGCCAGACAGAACCTTATAATTCCAAGCGGAAAATGACTTTTAAGAATTAGAAGCTTTTATCTGTATTTACTGTGGTTTTTTACTCCAATTTGCAAATGTAAGAGAACTTTGATAATTTACATGTAAAGTACATTTAGGGTCTCTGTCACGTTAATGTATGTAAGAGAACTGTTACACACATGTTGTTTGCTATATGGAATGCAAAAACTTTGAAGCTCAATACCGAAAATCATTCAGAACGCAGATAGAACCTTATAATTCCAAGGTGACGATTTATTACCATATGAAAGCATTTACATTCATATATGCTGCCCCACAAAAGCACCAGCTGATACTTTTCCTAAGATCCTGAAAATAAAATAACTAGAAAACATTTAAGTACAACACGAGTTGTAGATCTGTGACAAACTAACACTCAGCAATAACGTTAATGAGTTTTAATATTCATTAATTAGATCACAAACCTGCAATTTGTTTGGGCGTGCTGTGATTCTGTGCTTCTAAACGTATTTATGATTTAAATGTTTGTTTTGTGTTGTGTCTGGTTTGGACAGTCAAACTGCTTATTTCTGAAATCTTATGGCATCAGATTTTGTAAGGAGACGGTGTAAGAGAGTGACTCTGGGTCAAGAAAGTTTGCCAATGTCTGCTTTAAAACAACCGGTAATGAAAACCAAAACTATGTAAAAAGACCAAAACACATGGTGCATTTAAAAAACAAAACACAAATCAAACGAAAGATCACGAGACGAAAAATCGAAGACAGGACAAAAAAAGTCAACAATTAAAGCGGTTTCTTTCTGCTTCACTTGCATTTTCATTCAAAGCAACTGCAAGAATAAGAGCATTTCCACACTCGTGTGTTTTGGAAACTCCTATGACCCACAAAGCCATAGAGTCCACAATTTAGAAGGAATTTTAAACATGATTTATAGTCGTGTCTGCACAAAAAGTCATCTCTGTACAATCTAGGACAAGACAAAATATTATAACACCCTTTATTTTTAAATCAGTTCCCTTGAGCAGGGCAGTGTTCTAACTAAAATAAGGCCCGTGTAATTACAGGAGTTTTTAATGCACTTCATAGATTGAAGCAAGATTTGTATTATCTAATATAACAGGGAAAATATGCTATAACTGCAAAATGCATACATACTATATCAGCTACATCAATCAAAGGTAGGTCGTGTCATGTAAAACATGTACTGTGCACACATTAAACAATGGCCTTGATTCAATGCATGAGAGAAGTTGTGAATGTAACAGGAATTGTTGAGGCTTTAGATTCAGGTGTTCTATAATTAACTCTGTGGACATGAATTAAAACATGACAACTTTCATAAATATCACTATAAAGGAAGGATGGGAGGAAAAACTGTAAACCAAGGACAACAGAAGGACAATAACTGCTCAAGCTGCCTTTTAGCAAGGAAATGTACATGATTGCAAGGGTTTTATGTGATTGGACATGTTGTGTGTGTGTGTGCGTATATATATATATATATATATATATATATATATATATATATATATATATATATATATATATATATAAGGATAGCACACTTTCACTGAAGTGACAAGGAAAAGAAAGGAAAGGAAAAGAAAGGTAAAGAAAATGGAGATGTGGCAAAGTACGATAACAGATACTTGGAAATTGTGCTCTGGATTTAACTAGGCTGTCTATACACAACAAAACTTGAAACTAAACTGAAATGAAACCAAATCAAAACTAAAGTGAAACTAAACTGAAATTAAATTGAAACAAAACAAAGCAAAGTGAAGCAAAGCAAAGCTAAGCAAGGTAAAAAACAAAACAAAAGTAAACTAGATTGCATTGGACTAGACAAGACTAAACTAGCTAAACAAAAGCTAATTATCATTATCTAAATGAAATAAAACAAATTAGGTAGTTTAAATAATAATTACGCACATGCAAAATCAAAAACAGTCATGCACAAGTCAGTCCACTCAAAAAGATTAGAGAAAAAAATAAAGAACAAACCAATTAAAAAGATAAGCAAAGGAACGGAAAAAAGGAAAGGAAAGTTAACACATTGGTATTTGTGGTTATGATTTAACCAGGATGTCTATAGCTACTGATAACGAAACCAAACGAAACCAAACTAAATCGAACCTAAATTAAACTAAACTGAAATAAAACTGAAAGAAAATGAAATTAAACAAAACAAACGAAACAAAGCAAACAAAACAAGATTAGACTGGACTAGACAAGATGACATTAAATGAAACTAAACTAATTAAACTAAACTAAAATATTGATTCCTTATCTAATTATAAATAATATTATGAATTAGGTTTTTATTTAAATTGAAATAATTTAAATAATTACGCACATGCAATATCAAAAAAGTACAGCACAAGTGATTCTACTAAAAAGTACAGGGTAAAAATAGGGGAAAAAAACAACTAAAGTGACAATTAAAGTGACAATTAAAGTGACAAGTAAAGTAAAGTAAATAAAGGAAAGGAAGGGAAAGGAAAGGAAAGACATACTTGGAATTTGTGCTCATGATTTAACTAGGCTGTCTATAACTACTGATGACCAAACCAAACCAAACTGAATCAAATCTGAACAAAAAATAAGCTCAAATTAAATTTAAACGAAACAAACAAAACTGAAATGAAGAAAAGCAAAGCAAAGCATTCATTTATTTTCTTTTCGGCTTAGTCCCTTTATTAATCTAAGGTCGTTACAGCGGAATGAACCGCCAATTTAGATGTATTACGGAGTGGATGCCCTTCCAGCTTCAACCCATTACTGGGATTAGACTGGACTAGCCGAGATAAAAACTAAAACTAAAAACTAAAATAAAATAAAATATTGATTCCTTATCTTATTATAAACAATACTATGAATTGGGTTTTCATTTAAATTTAAAAAATAATTACACACATGCAAAACTAAAAAAAGTCCAGCACAAGTCAATCCATTAAAAAGTGAAGGGGAAAAAAAAGAACAAATCAACTAAAGTGAGAAGGAAAGGAAGGGAAAAGAAAAAAAGGAAAGGAAACACATACTAGGAATTTGTGCTCATGATTTAACTAGGCTGTCTATAGCTACTGATAACAAAACCAAACTGAATCAAACCTAAACAAAACTGAAACTAAACTGAAAAAAAAAGCAAAACAAAGCAAAGCAAAACAAAAGTAAACTAGATTAGACTGGACTAGGGGAGATGAAAACTAAAACTATTAAAACGAAAACTAAATAAATAAAATATTGATTCCTTATGTAATTATAATACTACGAATTAGGTTTTATTTAAATTTAAATAACAATTATGCACATGCAAAACAAAACAAAAAAATCCAGCACAAGTCATTTAGCTAAAAAGTATGGGGGAAAAAAATTAAGGAAAAACAACTTAAAAAAGATCATAAGATCACTCTTAAATATGTGTGGCAAGGCCTGCCGCATTTCGACCTGAACTGTAATCTTAAAAATGCCCTGAAGCAAAACTGTGAGGCACAGATTGTAGCTATGAGAGCACAGAAAAGCGGTTTTGAAAATAAATGCTTTCCAATAGATCGAACTGGGACTAAAACAGCCTTTTTCCCCACATTGATGGGTCTCAACAATGGCAGAAAACTGTAATCGAAGGTGAGTGAAGTGTCAACTGTGGACCAAAGTAAATGTAGAGAATTGTATTGTAAGGTCAACAGAGAAAGTAGCATCCGAACAGAAACTCAATGAGTGCGGAGAATGGTGGTGATTTAACAAGGCTGAGAAGAAATCGAAGCCGGCAAATTAAGCAGAAGACAGACATGTCAGAAAACACAGTCAGATGTTAAAGGTCAAACTTTTTTTTCCACAGCCTGCTTTAATATATTTATATTTGTGAGGGATACAGATGAGATATCAGAGGAAGCAGATAACATCAAACGGGAAATATTAAAGTGGATTTAAAAGAACTCCATAGCTATTCGTGAAAATGAATCATACGCTTATGCAAGTTTGTGGAATAAACACAATATTGTCACTGACTACTACTGTTACAGTAATTATTTAACACTTATCAGGTAATATACAAATGTGAGTAGCATGCTGGAATAATCCAAAATGTATGAAATAATACTTATATTTGATAATCGTAATTGCGGATTTAAAAACGTGTATGATAAAATGACCGAATATTACATGCATTTTGCATAACACTAACATAGCCACATCAAGAGAATCCAGCAACAAATGCGAGTAGTGATACGCTAAGTATATACAATAACGAACACTATAGAAACTAGAAATATTGCAAATGTGTGAAATGTACGGCTATGCACATGGCAACTTGGCATGTGTTATACTTATTGTCTCTGATAATATTGCAATATTGTTGTTTAAATGGTGTGTACGCTGAAATTAATGTGTATGACACTGAATTTGCAACAAAAGCCGGAGAATCCAAATTAATTCACAGTAAGATATAGCCAATTTGATTGCGATACATTAGAGACAAAATTGTTGTAATGATGGGATTAACAACAGGGATCGGATCCAAACGCAGCTTTTAATACAGTAGTCAGGCAGACAAGGTTCGATATGGGAGCAGACAGTACCATGAAGATAATCCAGAGAGTAATCGATGAAAGGGTCGAGACAGGCAGCAACAGAATCATAAACAGTAGACAAACAAAGGGACAAAAAAAAATAAGACAAGACAATGAAAATGCTTAGAAATGCACTATGGGGAAATAAGACTCAGCACTGGATATGTGTGTGAATGGTTTATATATAGTCTAAGTAATTAGTGGTGACGAACTGCAGCTGTAAGTGTGTAATGGCTGATTTATACTTCTGTGTGGAGTGATTGGCGTGACCCACAGCACCTGCCTTGTGCGTAGCCGTGCATTTATACATTTGCGCGCTACGCTAGCTGGTAGTAGGTTTTTATGTTCCTCTGTGTTGATTTTTCTTTCTTGTGTGTTTTGTTTTTTCTGAACACTAAAAGGGGCTAAAAATTGCTCATTCAGAGGCGGCAACTGGCAGACGTGCAAATAATTTTAATCATAAGGTAGAAACAAGACTAAAGTTTCCATCTGGAGCCCCTTCAAGCGACTCGACACTAATAAACACTCACTCTATTGGCCTCGTGGCTCTAATCACTGCCCACACTTGTCACATCTACCAAGCCGACCGACCATACAGCTTGTGCTATGTGTCGTTGAGATGTGTAGTTACATTGTTTGAGAGGTGCATGTCAGCATCAGACCACACGCGTGTGCTTGACGCAGAAGTATAAATCAGCCTTAATCAGGAGGTGAACTGAAACTGGTGTGTGACTGCAGCGCATGATGAGGTATTTAGTTAACTAGGTTAATTAGGGTAACTAGGCAGGTTAGGGTAAAAACAAATAAGAATTTCTCCAGAAGAAAAAATATTATCAGACATACAGTAAAAAATTTCCTTGCTCTGTTAAACATAATTTGGGAAATATTTAAAAAAGAAAAATAATTCAAAGGGGGTTAATAAATCTGACTTCAATCGTATAATGTTACTTTTTTGCAACTTTTTCATTCTTCCAGCTGATGCTGCATCCTTTACAGCAGTGGTTCTCAAACCTTTCTGGTCACGCTTTCTTTAAAAGAGAACAAAGCGAGAACAAAGGAGAACAGAGTCTGTTCATAGTCTGAAAAAAAAAATATTGAGCTTAAATGACGCCAACCCAGTGACCTTGATGAGTAAGAGAGAAAACAACTGTACAGGAAAGAAAAAATATTAGATGAGAACAGAAAAAAGACAGTAATATATAGTCAGGATTCTCACACATATTAAAAAAAATAATAATTCTAAGACTTTTCCAGGACTTTTGAGTCAATTTCCATGACCTAATGTTTCATGTTATGTCTATGTATAAATTTTAAATCATAAGATAAAACAATGAACGTTTAAATTACAGCATATCGTAAAGCACGCAACAATCATTTTAAGTTTCAATTAATTTTTATATCTATGTGAAATAGATTATGCTTACACAGCACTAATGATGTGAGACCTTGTTTTTGGCCAAGAAAAGAAGAAAAAAACAACTAACCTCCATTCCAGTATATAGATATTCGTCAAACTAATTTTAGATTATGTTAATAGTTTGTTAAACTAGCAACAGTAGGTAAAACTACTTCTCTTGTAAAGCCGCGACCACACTGCGCTTTTCGCTCCATAGACTTCCATTCACAGGCATGTGAATGTGGCAGACCAGAAACGGAAGCACGTGCGATTTCACTGCATTTGAAAGTTCAAGCTTGGTGAATTCCTCCCTTAGAAGCCAATAGAAGATAATTTAAAATAAAAACTTTCAAGTATAGAGCAATCGTTTATTTTTATTAACGTCTAATCACATTGTTTAATACAACTCCTTTTCACAGCACCATACAACAGAATTTCACAAGCACAAGCTCTAGTGTTTTTTTTATGGGGGCCAGTTCACGAAAAAAAATCCCAACTGAGGGGCCGGAGAGATTTGACTTGCAATATGAGTGATGACAAAACAGCCCACATAAAGATGCCCACATTCATTTTTTCTACATTAAAACGTTAATATGTTGTATTTTGAAACTATATACTAGGCACCAAAGCAGTGCATTGCTTAAGTAGGCTTCTTCTACATTCAGACACATTCATATGTTTCAAACTGCATAACAATAAGTGATGCAAAGGTTATATATTTTGGTTGTACGATTATAGTCCAAAGAATAATCATAGCTTCACGGTTATCACCATTATTATGCATTTATTAAATTTAAAGCACTACTAGTTTAGAAAATCGCATAAAAACTGCTTATATTTGTTTATAAGTGTTGTTTGTTGCTGCTCAGTAAACAAATACAGCCTAAAATATTAATAAACCACAAACAATAGTCCATTTCTATCTTTGGACTTTAAAAAAATGAAAAAAAAAAATAATTTAAACATGAGTGATAATTTTACAATGAAAATAAATGACAGAACAATGAATAAATAAATAAAAATAAGAATAACTAAATTAACATTTACTAAATGTTATTAAATATTTGTTATGTTATTGAATTAAATTATCTGCGTTCATACATACATAATACTCACCAACACTCACATACACAATGCTCACCAATACAGCGTGAGATCGTTTCTAATGTGCCTGCATTGAAAAGATGCAATATGTCAACGGCTTGCTGCTATAGTTAATTCAATGTGCATGCGTATTGGCATAACTTTGTTTAGTTGCAGCAGCTTTTTTACTGCAACATAAATGCGGCATTAAGAAGTCTAGTGAATAAAAGCGGGGTTGATAGTGGAATCGGCTAGTCACTGCATCCTTAATAACGATATCAGTGCATTGTACAAACTTTTCTACAAACGTATCCAAATGTTTTCGACTGCTCGCTGCACTCGATTAATGTCAGGTGACTCACTCTCTGCGCAGCTTTGCTCTACAGCTCGTGCTGTATTGAATAGAAGCACATCACTTCATAACTATTGCGGTCGTTTTTTGACTGAACTAAATTTATTTTTGATGTCTTGATCACACTATTTGGATTGCCGGAACAAATTGCCTCGAGGGCCGGGTTCGGCCCGCGGGCCGCCAACTAAATAGTCCTGCTCTAGTGTGACCGCAGCTTGAATTGCTTTGGACAAAAATATCTGCTAAATGACTAAATGTAAATGTAATTTCCAGGACTTTTCCAAAACCTTGTGGGTTTTTTCTGTTTTTCCAAAACTTTTCTAAGCCTGGAAAAAGCCATGTCAAAATTCCATGGCTTTTCCAGGTTTTATGACTGTATAAACCCTGATAGTATCAGGATTCTGCCACTCTGGTCTTGTTAATTCTTGTTTTAGTGGCGGAGTCCAGACACTAGTCCTGTCATGTCTTGTGTTGTGCTTGACCTGAGTTTTCTCGGGTGGAGCACTGGTTTTGTCATTGTGTGTGTGTGTCTGTATGAGCACCATTTGTGAACGCCCTTGGACCGTGCGCGTTCCCGCTTGATGCGGGCGTGTGAGGTCTGTGCGTATTTGCAATTGCGCGCTTATGTCCGGGTGTTCACGTTCCTTGTCTGCAGTGTGGTGTTTCATTCCCAGTGTCTCAGTCTAGTTGGTTTCAGTTTCGGTCTGCGATGGGATGAAACATGCATGCTGTGTGTGTGAGTGCACGGTAAGTGTTTTCATTCATAGTGTACTTGTGTGTCGCGTTCAGTCTTCTGTTGGTGTTGTGTTTAACATGCACCACGTGTTTTGTGTTGTCATTTACACGCGGTTAATGAGTTCTTTCATTGGCTAAGTGTTCTTGTCCCGTTTTATGCGAGCACATGGCTTGTGTTGTCTCTGTGTCATGTGCTCTCCCGTCTATTACCTAGTCCCACCCTCCTTGTTAACCCATTCTTAGTTGATTTTGTTCATCTCTTTGTGTGTTCATTTACTTCTGCTTATATTCTCCTCATGTCTGCTGTCCTGTGCAAGTTCATCGTCATATGTCATAGTTTTCCTGCCTTGTCCTGTTCTCTAGTCCTGATTCCTGCCAGCCTGAGGTCCGTTCTTCGTAAGTGGATTACTCAGTTAGCTGGATTTGGATATTGACGATTTGACACGATTCAGGGTTGTTTCGTTCTTCAAAGCTGATCCGAGAGTTATAGTGATTAATAATATAAATAAAGTTATACATATTAATAAAACTTATGCAATCTGCACCCTCTAAATGAAAGTACAAAGACTGCCATCTGGTGGTGCAAAGAAAAAAACTTGATTAGAACTTTTTAGATCGCTTTAGTACAAATTGTGTATAATAGAAATGCACAATATGTGACTTTTTTTAAACGCAATAATACATTTATGCAGTCATAAACATGTTTTGACAGTTGATATGCCAGTGATTTGATGCTTCACAAAAGTTGCAGACGCCTTTACCAATATCAAAATGCTTTTGTAAACATCCAGTTATTCTTTACACTGATTAAAAAACGGCTACTATAATAAAGAAAATCTTTTCTAAATGTAGAACTAAATACATTGATTTGCATTGAAATACATGATGAATACACTTGACGCATGAAAGTGTAAAGCCTGCAGCTCACAAAAAATGTGTAAAGTTATTACGTGTCATATTTAACAAACCATTTTCTGCTAATTTGATGTAATTTTGCTCACATGGATAATTGAATATTAATCAGATGATGTCATTACTCTGCTATGCCGTCAGAAAATCGTTGCATTGCTGATCATGATTTCGAGGATCGATAGATATGTCCTTCACAACACACGCAGCGATCTCAGATCAATTTATCCAGACATTCTAATCTGATTCAAGAACTTGTTTGAAGAACCAAATTAGTGAGAGATCAGTTATCAAGATTAAAAGATCCAGGATCTGCCAAATGATCTTAGATCATTTAAGGTACGAAGAACAGCCCCCTGCCCAGTCTAGATTGTTTGTTTATTTGTTTTATTAATGCCCCCTCAGGGTAGTTTATTTTGCTGTTTATTTTTACTGTTAATAAAAACACATTTAGTTCAGCACTTGAGTCCTCGCCCCTTTCCTCTACACAAACCGTGACAGATAGTATATTTCTGGGTACAAAATTACTTTTTTCTTAAAATATCTCCCAACAGGTTTGACATGAGGGTAAGTAAAAGATGACAATCTTTCATTTTTGAGTGAAATATGCCTTTAAGCTGTGTTTTATGCGAAAACAAGCAAACAAAAGTAATAGCTTACCCTGAAAGTACATGAAGAGTGGTAAACGGAAACAAATGACCCTTTTAAACCAAACATACAGTACTTTTTTTCTCCTCTCCATGCTCAAACAGATTTATCTTTCTCAAATGTCATTGAATTTCATTTTGAATGTAAATGCCAGATGGCACATCAATGATGGTATTCAAATCAAACTTGTGAGGAAGCATTTCTCCGGTGGCGACGTGTAGAGCGGCAATGTGTGCATTGACGGAACAGGGAATATGAGAATGACATGAAGTGAAGAAAAACAGATAAAATCAGCTGCACTAAAGGCTGATGCCAATCAATCATATCACAATGCTCAACAATGAAGCTGTCAGACGAACCAGATGAACATCATGATTTAAAAACCAAACTGAACAAAATATTATTAACCTTTACGCAATGCCACAGAGCTTAACAGATGGCCCAGTAGACTCCATTAGGCTGTAATTAGCATGTAATTATGAATATATGTATAGCATGCCACAATACTAAATATAATATTGAATCATTTGATACAACCTCCACGGTTCTGCATGCACATGTAAATTGCATCTTTTGGGGTTTTGGATTTAAATATTGCATTATGTTTATTTAATTCATCTCTGAACTGACCGTGTATGTTTAAATGTATGAATATGTCCAATGTCCAATGAGAGAATAATGAAAGTTCACAGGAAAGTAAAATAAAGCTTAACTAAGTGGAACTTGTGCTTTGCATTTTATCAATTCAAATGGGAACTGAACAAACTAACACGAACACAACCCGAGGCAGTGGACAGAGTTACTATTTCACCAGCTAACATGGAACCAGAAGCTCGCACTATATAAATGGCTATCCAAGTTTAACCCTTAGAGACCTACAGCTATTTTGTACAGGACTGGCCTGCATTTTTTAAGCACTCTTATTCTTATTTTAAATGTAATAAGTGTCATATACTGTTAAAGACTACATTACTAACCCTGCTGTGGAACTTATTTTTAAAATATTTCACAAGTGCTTTTTAACTTAAAGAAAACCTTTTTTAAACATAATAGTTTTAATAACCAGTTTCCAATTTTAATTTAGGTTTATTTTGTTATTTTCAAGATACTAGTATTCAGCTTTATTTGCACTTATATAAATATATTTCTTAGGGGGCTAATAATATTGACCATTAAGCTAGCTTTTTTTCAGTTTTTATTCAAGCCAGACTATTCAAAAAAGAATGTGTATGTGTAATGCTGTGTTTACACCAGACGCGGGGACGCGCGGATAAAACGCACAATTTGCGCATAAATAGCAGCGTGTACATGATTTTACTCGCTTCATTCGCGCGTCAAATTCACTTAAGAATAGACGTGGATTCGCATGAAGGGCAGTGCTTCTGTCTGCCCGGTGACTCTAGCTTCGTTGCTAAATGGATTTTATGAAGAAAATAACAATGTTTATGTGCTTTATGAAGGCTGAAAAACAGCGTTGATACGCTTAGGGCCGTTTCTGAGTCCACTAGATTCTTTTAGAGGTGCATCCAGCTCTGTGAGCACATAAACTTCTCCAGAAACTGTACCTGGATGATGGAGGCTTTCAGCATTGCTTCTGACTGAGCCGAGCCCAGTTTGATGAACTTTTTGTCGGTGTCTGCTGACAAAATGAACTTTTTGTCGATGTCGGCTGGAGGACACCTACAACAGGCGATATGTCTTAATTACGCCCCCACAAGAGCAAGCTCCTGATTGGTTAACACAGCACGAATGTCCGCTGAAGTTCAGATTTTTGAACTCGACTGATTCGCGTGAAACGCGTAAAACGCTCAACTCGCACCGCGCCATTCGCACCACGCCATTTGCACATTTCGCGTCATTAGCTCCGCGCCATTCATGCATATCACTCTGCAGGATGTGTATTCGCGATTTTGCATTGACTTAACATGATATCACTCAAGCTTGATGCGTGTTCCGCGTCTGTTGTGAACGCAGCATAAGCGTATGTATTTGCTCTATTAAACATCTGTTGAGAAGTATTTGTAAAAGATACGAAAAAAATAGACATGAGGGCTAATAATGCTGACTGTATTATTTTAAACAGGAAAACCTAATGTTTTGCATGGGCATATGTTTCACTCTGCGATTGTCCAAATTTTACAAAAACATGTTGACTGATGATTTGCAAAACAAAAACTATGTCTATTGGTCAAGTATAGAACAGTATGAACCAATTGAGGCTTGGAGGTGGGAAAATGCATCAACAACCACATCCGATTTGTCCAAAGACTCAAACCACGTTGATTTCTTTTGACAAATCAGCATTGTCAAAATGTGATGTAACCACACTCAGTAAAAAGCCTCTGAAGGTCCAATGGTCATACTGCATTACTGAAGACTCTCTTTTTTATGCCATTTCTTGAATGGTTCGAATCGCTCGGACCAATTCAAAAGGTATTAACAATTTAAGAATAATACTACAGTATAACATTATTAGGTGGCCTGGTGGCTCAGTGGTCAGTCGTTGGCATGGGTTTGCTCTAAGTGCTCCGGTTTCCCCCACAGCCCAAACACATGTGCTATACAGTAGGTGAGTTGTATGAATTAAATTGGACATTTTCCCAGTGATGGGTTGCAGCTGGGAGGGCATCCACTGTGTAAAACATATGCTGGATAAGTTAGTGGTTCATTCTGCTGTGGCGACCCCAGATTAATAAAGCGACTAAGCTAAAAAAGTAAATAAACAAATTAAAAAATTGGCCATAGCGTATGAGTGTGTGTGGGAATGTGAGAGTGTATAGGTGTTTCCCAGTACTGGGTTGCTGCTGGAAGAGCATCTGGTATGTAAAAAATATGCAGGAACAGTTGGCGGTTCATTCCGCTGTGATGACCTTGAGAAATAAGAGACTACGCCGAAGGAAAAATAATGAATAATTATTTGCAGCCTTGAGAGGCTGTCTAGATCTTTAAGAGTTATCAAAATTAATTGAAGCTTTTCTTATTTAAACATTAAACCTCAAGATGAATCTTGCTTCTGAATGGTAAAAGTTAATTAAGTCCAATATTTATGTCAACATGCATGACTTGATAAGTTATCAATCATAAACTCTGAGCAAAATGTACCATTGCCCTTCTATTGCACAGGTTTAAGATTTTGGTTAATAACATCGCCATGAGGGTCAAGGAAATCGAATACAGGAAATCGATACATTCTTTTCACCCCTTTTCACCCCTTTTCACTCTTTTCAAAGGCTAAAGGACTTATTTTATATAAATATAAACTCTTATATTTGCTTTGTGCAGCCTACGGCTATACTTCTCACCAAGTATTGCATCTTTTATAAAACATACAGTATTGTGTAAAAACATTTTTATTACTTATAAAACTAAAATAATTGTATATTTTAATTGAACACATCACATAAGATCCGCATACAGAACCGTCTATTTACTATTGTAAAAAGGCAAAGCTGAAAATCTGTGGTTAAAGTGCCACCCAGCAGTCAAAAGCTGCTGGTGCACCAACTACCGCTGCCACATCGGTATGAACGGCGGCAAAGGGAACAGATTGAAGTAGAGACATCTGTATGTACTATATTTACTCTAAAAAAGAGAGTATTTATTAGAGTCATTAAATGTCAATATTGTATCCAGACAAAAATGCGTAATCTGACATAGTGACCAACAATTAATATTGTTTAATCTGAACAGGGCTGAACAGACTTTAGAAATGCTCGAGTACTTAAAAAAAAACAGAATTGTGTGTGTTGAGCATCATTTAAGACAACGTTAGCACCTGTCGGCTATAATTGTGGGGAAAACTGGATTATTTTGAGCTTTTGTCAGCTAATTTCATTTTCCGGATTTAAAATTACGTAACACCGATCTGCCTGTCCAGTGATGACATGTCGGTTTCTCATTATTATTCATAGCGGAGTTTTCTTATCCTATGTGAAGACCCTGTTTCTTAAATATTCATGAGAGCACGTGCTTTCCGAAGGCAAGGTAGACCTGCCAAGATGTGACACTATGTCCGCGCAAGGCACGCAGTGTTTAGCTATTCATGAAAGGTCGTAAGTGTTTGTTTTCATGATCCACAGGGTTTGTTGCATGTTATACCCCGCAGTGCTGTAAGGGCTGATACAACAAAGCTGTTGGTTTGTAGGAAGCATTTTTTTTTGGGAGAGCTGTACAAGTAGGGCTGCTCGATTATGGGAAAAATCATAATCATGATTATTTTGATCATAATTGTAATCACGATTATTCAAAACGATTATCAGTTGAAGTCAAAATTATTCGCCTTTGAGAATTTATATATATATATATATATATATATATATATATATATATATATATATATATATATATATATATATATATATATATATATGGGAATTTTTCACAGTATTTTCTATAATATTTTTTCTTCTGGAAAAAAGGCTTATTTGTTTTATTTCGGCTAGAATAAAAGCAGTTTTAAATATTTTGAAACCTATTTTAATAGCTCCTTTAACCTAGTATTATTAGCCCCTTTAAACAGTATATATGTTTGATTGTCTGCAGAAGAATCTACTGTTATACAATGACATGCCTAAATACTATCTTGAAAAATACCTAGTAAAATATAATGTACTGTCATCATGGCAAAGATAAAATAAATGAGTTATTAGAAATGAGTTATTAAATCTGTTATGTTTAAACTGCTTTAAGCCTCTTCACTGTAAGAAAAAAACTTCAGCTACAAAAGTCCTTCAGTCAAGAGCAGTGAGGGATTTTCTCCTTTTGTTATTTTAATGATTAAAAACAGGCGGCAGCAGGAATATTGTGCACTGTCACTTTAAAAAAAGTGCAGCTCAGATATGGTTTCTCTTTCACGTGTCTTTTGATTCTCAATTTGTTTCTTTATTACACAAATGAGGGTTAATATGAATAATCACTAAACGCCATGCTCTGACACAAATGTGCATGTTTTTGACCATTAAAGCGCTCGCATTAAGATGGCATTAGATGTGTGGGCTCTGCTCGTCTCCGAGCCTGTCTGAGGCTAAGCGCGGCGCACACACACACAACTGTCAAATTTAAAAATATGAGTGATGTGCATTCCGTGCAACAAACGTTACATTACAATCCATGCTTTTCGTCATTTTCACATGGAACTGAGCTTTGCAGAGAAACAAATGTGTACAACTGGAAAGGGGACGGTATGATGGAATAATCGTTTATCTCGATTAATGGTTTTTCATAATCGTTAGAAGCCAAAATCGAAACTGGATTTTCGATTAATTGCACAGCCCTATGTACAAGTATTGGCGAATTGTCTGACTTTTATCAGTTGAGTTCGTTACCATTCAGACACATTGCCTATATCTGTGCTGCCATGTTTGCCTATGTTTAAAATCCTCCAGATTACCAGCCGGGCTACTTGTTGAAATAGATAGGGCAAAAGACCTGCTGCACTGCCATCCACTGTGTCTGCATTCAGACCCGGGGACTGAGCAGGACAGAAGTCCTCTTCTTTATGTGTATATATATACACATAATCATCTTTATGATGATATAACAAATTGTGGTTGAGTATATGAAATTACAAATAACAAATGCAGCAGGGCATTAAATTACTTACTGCTCATTTCTTTGCATTTTAACTTTGTAAACTATAAAATCATGGGTCCCATGGTTTGCATCTCATTTTGTGAGCCAACTGATTGATGTTCGCTCCTCTATTTTCCACTGCTCTGCTGGCCACGCCCATTCCTGCTTCTGCTCGCAGAGCTCCATGCCCATCATGAAGCATTCTTTAAAAAAAATTGATGTAGACTTGAAGTGAAAGAGGGGGGTTTCATGACCCTTTAAGTCAATGACGATAATTAGTCGCCACTCAATTTTTTTAAAACACTGAAAATATTCGTTCCATTAAAATATAGTTTTGTTAAAACTTTAGCTTTGCTTGCAAGAGATGCTGGTTATTTTCCACTCTTGACAATGGAATACTCAGTGATTTTGTTTGCAAAAAAAAAAAAAGGGTAAAAAAAAAAAACATTGAATGTGTAGAACATTTCTACAGCATGCTTTTAGCCTACTGTAGTGTTTTATGAATGTTATGATTTCAGATATCTGAATGGTATGGGGTAATATTCCTAATATAGAGAATAAAGTAGGCATGTTCAGACTCTGTTCAGTCAAAGTGAAGATAATAGTTTGCTCACTATTTCTGTCTTGCATTCAATTTCTGATGAAAGCTGTGCTGCTGTGAGGTTGCTACATTTGCCACTTACTGAAGTACAGAAAGTTTTCCTTTTATAAGGTCTGTCACTTAGACAAGAAAGCAACAGCAAAGAACATAAAATAGACTGGAAAAAGTATGTAAGGGTAGATTTTTTTAACCTATGCTGAGTTCATACTGCATGACTATGACTTTGCTCGTTCATGTGGGTAACAATCTTGAAGAGTGAACTATTAAAGACAAGGTCTGAGAGAATCGCAGATGAGTCGCAGTCACCTGTGAGATACAGTATTTGGCATGCTAAATATCTGTACCTGTTGGTGATTCAAAATCATGCCATGTGAAATGTGTTCTGCTGAAAAATTACATCGAGAGCAGCATCCAATAGTACGAGTATCTGCAGGCCAGCGGGAGATTGGGTAAGAAGTTAAAAGGGCTTCTTTTTGGTCTATTTCAACCCAAGAAATTGAGAAAAAGCTAGTGGAAATTTGGCAGGAGTACCCGTGTCTGTTTGATGCATCATCTGGGCAATATCACAACTGGCTCAAAAAAAAAAAATGTATTAATTAAAAAAATAAAGTTATAGAAAAAAAGCAAATTCTCTTCAAAAACCAGATAAGCAAATTAAGTTCATTTTCTAGTCAATAACAAAAGATATACAAGGTTACTTACTGTATGTATACCTTGTGTTGTTTCCATGTCACTTCTCGCATGTGTTTGGTTGTGAGATGTAGTGTAAAAACATCTGTGATGCCACTACTTTTAAAATCGTGCAGTCTGAACTCAGCATCAGGCCCAGTCCTAATTCTACCCCTTAGCCCTTCCACTTACCTTATTGGGTATCCCAATTTTCTTTAGCTTGATGATATAGGACTGAGGTGGAGCACACAGCCCTTAATTAACATTGTTTTAATGTGTTTACATAGATTAATATGGCCACTGTATATACACAATACAGTTACATGCTTATTGTCACATTTTATTGTTATGATAACATGATATCGTAGCCTTCTGCAATTTCCTAAAGAAAAATACCAAAAAATAACTGTAAGCCACACAACTGAAATAACTACAGCAGGCACCATTGTCAATCTCGTATGATGTAAGAGCTCGCAACGGCATAAGATGATGTCTGTGGCTTTTGTAGTGGTGTCCCATTTTTTAGGAGTAAATTTGAAGCCCTTTGCCTTCACACTCTTTTTTAAGGGACATGGGGTAGGGGTAAAAAATAGAATTGGGTTCGGGCCTTGAGCTCCCATGTATGAACCTTACTACACCGTTCAAAAATCCAACAGCTGCACAGTGAAATGCATCAATATGTTCATGGGTGATTTTCACTCTTACCTGTTTCATGTAGGCATAACACATAGTCTCAGCAACACGCTTTCCTTCATCATAACAGGCCCGGGGACCAATTGGATTCACGTGACCCCAGTAGTCCTCATTTTGGGGGTGCACCTCTGGGTCTATATGAATGCAAAATCATAGAAATATATTCGATACACAACCCACTATGGATCATTTTGAACACAAATATTGCATTTGGTAAAACATGAGACTGTCCAGTATACGTCATATCATTGCTTAGTCTTAACTAAAGTTATATTAAAGAGCAGTTTTAAAAGCATATAATATGAATTACAACTAATCTAAATCACAGAATAAAATAAAAAAAACTAAATGAGAAATTTAAAGCTGAAGAGTTTTTTTTTTTTTAAAGCTGCAAGCAGCGATGAAAGGGACCTTGCATATATATATATATATATATATATATATATATATATATATATATATATATATATAAAACAGAGAAAAATCATAGATTTATGCCAAAAATCCTTCTGTCAGCAGGTGGCGCTATGACTGTGACCCAATATTGGCATGTAGATGTCTTCAGTAGAGGAATTTCACCGAACAAGTGTGTCAAGGCTGTTCATCAAGATGACAACAAGGTTGGTTTGAGCTTGGGTTGACCATGGCTTGTTATTATATGTATATATTATTATAACGTAATAACACGAGTGTGTTTTAACCTGTTTTCATTCTCCTGGATTGTGCATGCACTAGTGACATTTCTGTGTAATTTAATAGCGTTCAGCCGCACATCTAGCTCCACTTTTTGGTACCCTTTTGTTGTGATAGGTACGCTTTGGAAAGGGTACCCAAAAAGTTGTATGGTGCGGTTCGTTTTTTGGTACCTTTTGACAGCAAAAACAAACACAAAAGCATACGGTACCGTACTGTACTGCTTAGTGGAAACTTCCCATTAGATTATTACTCAACCAAACGTCCAAATTTTAAACTAAAAGTATCCATAGAACAATGATTTATATGGCTATAATATTCCATTATAATTGTTTCATAAAACTCTTAGAGGAATGAAAATGTTCACCAGAAGCTCCCTCCACAACATGCAGCTTCACTGTCAACTGGCCTCAGCGCAAATTTCTTTCTAAACTTTTATTTCTTGCAGTGCATTTTAAAGATTACTACTGTCAAAATCACTTAGACCATGTCAAACTAACACATATAGTGAATGCTTTGAAACAGTCCATTAGATTTGATGGCTGTACAGAGCTGTGCTATTTCTGAGGGAACTCGTACACTGTGCAGCTTTCAGTCCCTGTATGTGGCTGAAAGTCTGAGACAACAAAATTAGAGGAACATACAATTGTGGTTATGTGAATTCCTGATGGCCATCATATGCGACACTAAGCTCTTGTAGAATAGCTGTACCACTTAGAGGGGGGAAAAACATTAGGGTCAAACAAATGAGAGGTTGCTGACTGTAAAAAGAATTCCATTCAACATTAGAGACGGAAATGTGCTCTTGCACAGAATACCAGCTTAAGAAGAGGCAACAGCAAAATGGATTGGTTTTATATATGGGGAAAATGTCCCAGAAAGAGTGCTTGTACATGCAAAACATTTTTCAATAGATTGCTTTATGACCTTGGGTAATATAAAGCCAGATTTAATAGCTATAGCTACAATTTGTTCAGTTATTACTATCAAACACTTGCTTCGGTTCACTTATGTTTAGAATCCGATCATCATCCCTTACATGCAGAGCAGTGTTTGTTAGTGTAGTGCTGTTTATTACTCAGAAACCATGCAGCCTAGCATTTGTTAAATACACCAGTGTCACTTTTCATATGTAGATGTTTGTTTGAACTAATTTTTCATTGATAAAGATAGGCTGCAATGTCATGCAAAGATAACTCACACACAAAAATTATATGGAGGGAAGATGGCCGGGCGCGATCTTACATTTTGTCACCATAATATAGAAACATCTTTAAATACTCTGTCAGCAATGCAGACAAACATACTGCATGTAGAAGCTTGAGGCTTGGCGGAGCTCGATGTGTGTGCTGCGCAGGATTAGCTACACCTCAAGAATGGATCGCAATGTATATCAACATATGTGTTTTAGTTTGTGTCTTAAGCTACATTTTTTGGATGTCTTTTAAAGAGTTTTCAATCTGATGAGTATTGTTAGCACAGTTGTACAAATGATGACTTTCATCTTCCACAAGGGGCTTTGGTGCTATGATGGCTTTGTTTCCAGGCAGACCATCAAAATTTGTGACATACTTATTTCCTGGACATGCTCTGGAATTCAATTAATCAGTTGGCGACTCGGAAACGTCCTGATTATTTGCACTTTTGTGTGTCCTATGCTTGAGATTTGCATCCTGTAGTTCATGGGGATATAATCCAGTGTTTACTCTAGGATTTTTTTCCAGTGATGGCGGCAGGCTTTTTTTTTTTTTTTTTTTTTACACAGATCTACCTGTGGCGTCATTTCAATGACAAATGTCTTGAACGTAGTATTAGAAGTCGAGATCGCATTTATGTAATAGCCTACAGCATGCGGATCTCTTTGCTTGCGCGCCGATTTCCTCTGCTCGTGCACAAAACTTTCTGCATGCCCCCTCAAATATAAGTCGCTTCAAGAGCGCGCAGATCTTGTGCGCTGTCAAATAAATGCTGCTGAAGTGCGATTTAGTGCGTTTATGCAACGAGTATGTCTCCAGCATTTATTAGATTTGCTAGGAATATTTATGAATATCTCCCTAATAAACCTAGAGCTATGTTAATTTGTCCTGAAGTAAAGTGATATGGCTATTGTTCGTGTTTGCTGGCCTCACGCATCACGCGCCTGTCAGTCAGTCAGTCAGTCAGTCAGCACGTAACCTTAGGGTTAAACAAAGGACGCACAGCACTAATACGGTTAACTAAAAGTTTGCGCTGTTATAATTGACTTACCCTTTAATACGTTTTGTTGTGATTATTACCCACTATTAAAAAAATAAAACATTTTGAATGAGAAGCTGTAATGTAGCCGTGGTGGGATGAATTTTGCCGTGGCGCCCCGCCATGTGAGAATGAATGTAGCAAAAACCATGTAGTCTGAGCTATGATGATCAGGAGCCAAGATAAATCAAGATCTACAGTCTTATGCAAAAGTTTGATCTCCCCTATTTTCCTCTTTTTTTTTATAAATGCAAGCTATAGCCTGCTAGCCTTTCAAATGAGCAATTTAATTTGGATATATTTTATACTCTAGGGAAATAAACATTTCAGTTCTGACATAACATTTATTTAACCAACAGCTGCAATGCAATTTAAGTCATAACAAAAACAGACAGGTGCAACCCAACAGAATAATGACATCAATCTTTTGTACAGCCACCTTTTGCTGTGTCAATTGCAAGCCTGTAGACACTTCATATAGTCAAGGATAAGTCTCTGAATTCATGCTGAAGTCATTTTGGACCACTAATCTTTGCAAAATTTATACACTTCAGTCAGGTTTAATGGGTGCCAAGAATGAATGCCCCTTTTAAAATCAATCTATAGATTTTCAATGATGTTAAAGTCTGGGGACTGGGATGGCCTTTCTAGACCATTGTATCATGTCTGAGCAATTCCTTGGTAGATCTGGAACTGTGCTTTGGATCATTGTCCTGCTGAAACATCCAACCCTGCCGTAACTTCAGCCTCTTGACTGATTTCTGAACATTGTTCTTGAGAATCCGCTGATAATGGGTGGAATCCATGCAACCTTTAAAGGGTCACAAAACCCTTGAGTACTTTTTTCGAGATTTTTTTTGTTTTGATTTGTGTGTGTTGAGCATCAGTTAAGACAATGTTAGCACCTGTTAGCTTTAATTGTGGGGAAAACTGCATAATTTGGAACTTTTGTCAGCTAATTTTAGCTTTCGGGTTTATAATAATTTTAGGGGCGGATCAAAATCGGCGATGTAGCACAGAACTGCAAGTGCAAAGATGACGCGTCGGTTTCCTATTATTATTCATAGCGGAGTTTTCTTATCTTATCAGACCTGCTAGTGCCAAGCAGTGAGATCCTACATAAATGATTGGGTGAGACCGCATCCACTGACCCATGGCACGGAGTATTTAGCTGTTAATGAAGGGTCGTATGTTTTTGTTTCCATGATCCACGGGGTTTGTTGCATGTTTTCCCCGCAATTGCTTTCAGGGCCAATACAGCAAAGCTGTTTTAAATGCAGCAAGCATTTTTGTCCAGAGAGCAGTACGAGAATTGGATAATGGCGGACTTTGCCTTTTATCAGGAGTTCGTTCACATTTAGACACATCGCTGTGCTGCTGTGTTTGCCTAAATTCTCAAGATTACCAGCAGGGCTAAAGGTTATAGACAGGGCAAGAGACCTGCTGCACTGAGTCTGCATTCATACCCGGGGATTGAGGGAAAAGGTGTCATGGCCCTTTAACTCTGTGCTTGCCACACATCCGCACAGCATGATGGACCCTCCACCATATTCTACAGTAGGGAGCAGGTTCTTCTCCTGTAATGTTGTGTTCTTATTCTGCCATGTAACGTGCCCGTGGTTGTGGCATCTTTCCACAGTATATTTTTTCAAAATAATTCTGGCTTGTCCAGATGAACCTTAGCATGCCACAAATGACTCATCATGTTGGCAGAACACAGAAAAGGCTTCTTCTGCATCACCTTCAATTGAGTTGTTCTTTGTAAAGAGTGTGCTAAATTGTGGGATGATGCACAATGACAATATTAGCAGCAAGATGTTCCTGGAGCTCTTTTATAGGTGGTCTTTGGTTTGTCTGTGACCATTCTAATCATTCTTTGCTTTTGCCTTTAGGATGTTTTTCTAGGTTTATCACAGCTTTCCTTTACCAGAACTGTTCCTGTGGCCTTCCATTTTCTTACTATATTTTTGACTGTGTAGATAGAGACTTTAAAGCTCTTTGAGAGCTTTTTGCATCCTTCTTTCAACTCATGTTGAATTATCCTAGTTTTTAAGTCATTAGGAAGTTCTTTTGAGGTTCCCATGTTGCTGCTTTCTGGTTCACAATAAGGAAAAGCTCAACTAGCAATCAGCTATCGTAATTGTCTGTTTTCATGATTGGTTGCACCTCTGTAAAGATTGCTAAGGTTCACTGAGTGACTCAAATCAATTTTTGTTGTAATCAGTCAGCAATAAGTGACTAAAAGTTTTGAAATCCATGCAAACTTTTGCATAGCCTATTTTTCAGTCTGAATTTAATTTCACACATCTCTGTACTGCTCCACTATGTATTTCTGACTGAAAAATATGACATTGTCTAGCTTTCACTAAAAACCTAATGGCATTTCACTGTAATCTTCTGTTAAAAGCAAGAACACATAATTATGCAGCCACAGAGGGGGGCCTAAATTTTTGCATACAACTGTATTATTAGGAGGCAACTGCGAAATTGTCTTAAACACAATAAATTTGTATTTAAAGGGGCCAAACTGGGCACAATGTACTATAATAAAATAACTATATTACCATCCAGTCCAACCAATAATACTGTTCAGTTTACTATAAACACATGCTGCAACTAAGTACTCTGCTGCATTAAATAGCCAAGTGGATTCTGATTAGCTTTCAACTTAACCGATTATTCTGACAGCATTTAGTTCAGTTAGTGTAGATTTTCCTATTCTACAACAATTATTTTCATTTTACAGTTATAGTTACTTTAATTGGTGCTAAAATCCCACAGTTGAACAGCTAGACAGAGCTTACTGACAATGGAAGTAGAGTAGTGTTGACAAGGATCAATGAGGAGATTTTACAAATGAATTCCAAAGCATGAGGGGCAAAGATCACATCCATAATCAGGGTAAACAAAATCTGGGCACAGTCTAAAGCTTTGGCAGAAACCCGGTGATAACAGTGCTGTGAGTCACAATCAAGATGGGTAATGAACACGTCAGTAAAGTATACAAACGCTGCAACAATCTAAAATAAACCTGTCAGAAATGACACAATGCAAAAAAAAAAAAAAAAATTATAATAACTGGGTGTTATTGTGAGCTATAATATGTTGTTGACGCAGCTGTAAGATGGTATACATACAGTATATTGAAATGCACAAGTTACATAAACCCATTAATAACAGAAGTATAGCAGAGGGCTTGCATATGGGCTGATATGGGGTTCTCACATACATTTATGTTCGCAAATACACTGCTCTTCTTTATTAACGAGTTTTTTATGCAGCTCATTGTTCTTAGCTTATTAAGAATATAGACACTGGGGAATGGGACACTGGAGAATGGGAATTTATGCTAATTAAAATGAAGAGCCCTTTGAAGCTTAGATGGGGTCAGGAGAACTACATTACAATTAAATCACATCCTTCAATATTTGACATTTGTATTGAATTGAATTGAATAATCCTTGAACTGACTATCTAACTAACTAAAAAAAAACAGTTAAGACAATGTGAGCACCTGTCAGCTTTAATTGTGGGGAAAACTGGATAATTTTGAGCTTTTGTCAGCTAATTTCAGCTTCGGGGTTTAAAATTATTTTTGGGGCGGGATCAAAATCGGCGACGTATCGAAGTACTGCAAGTGCAATGATGACGCGTCGGTTTCTCATTATTATTCAAAGCGGAGTTTTCTTATCCTATGAGAAGAGCCGGCTGCTTAATTATTCATGAGCACGTGGTTTCCGAAGGCAAGGCAGACGCAGACCTGCCAGACCAGTGCCAAGCTCAAGCTGTAAGACACGGACCCACGGCACGCATTAGCCGTTTATGAAGGCTCGTATGTGTTTGTTCCCATGATCCACGGGGTTTGTTGCATGTTTTTCCCCGCGATCCTGTCAGGGCCGATCATACAGCAAAGCTGTGTGTGTGATGCAAGCATTTTTGTCGGGAGAGCAGCACGAGAATTGGAAAATGGCGGATGTTGTCTTGTATCAGGAGTTCATTCACATTCAGACACATCGCCGTTCTGCTGTGCTTGCCTAAATCCTCCAGATTACCAGCAGGACTAATAGTTAAAATAGACAGGGCAAGAGATCTGCTGCACTGAGTCTGCATTTAGATCTATGATTCAGACCCGGGGATTGAGGGAGAAGTCCTCATTTACAGTGTGTACATGAACACGATTATCTTTATAATGATATAAATTGTGGTTGTCTGTATATGAAATTACGAATAACAAATGTAGCAGGGCATTAAATTACTGTTTATTTCTTTGCATTTTAACTTTGAAAACTATAAACTCATGCGTCTCCTCACGGTTTGTCTCAATTTGTGAGCTAACTGACAACAACAGTTGTTCGCTCCCCTTCTCCCCTGCTGGCCACGCCCACTCCTGCCCTATGCTCGCGGAGCTCCACGCCCATTAATCATGCATCTTTTGAAAAAATTCTGAAGTAGACTTTAACCGAAAGTGGGGGGTGTCATGGCCCTTTAACACACCACACACAGACTCTTCCATACCCCTCACTGCACACCATCAATATGTAGCATCCACTGCACTTTAACCAATCCATACTTGAAACAATACTGCCTACAACTATGTGGACGCCTATTCATTGTACATATCGCTGTCAATCTCACATTGTCGCTGTATTTGCACTGAATATATATTTTGCACTTTCGTTGTATCTGTGTTTTGTACTGTCTGGAGTCAGCACCCAAGCTTTTCACTCATCATAGCACACGTGCTGCTGATGATGTGACGATAAAAGTGATTTGATTTGATATAAATTATTTTATCAGCCCATGCCTAATTGCATCTCCACTTCGGTCAGTAAAAAATAAATCTTGGAAGGATGTGAGAAAAGGTGCGGAAGAAAGAGGTCACGTTGGGTCTTCTGGTTCAAACAGACTTGCCATTTCACGGCCACAAAATTTTACTTTCTTTAGGGACCAATTATTTCTCCTGTGGTCCTAAAAGCAGCTTCAACTACATCCCTTTGTCCACAATTCAGATTCTAAAAGAAAATCCATACAGCTTGCCAATGACAGTCTCATACACTCTAAAAGCAAGCCTTAACTTTCTTTTCTAGCCTTTGATTTCAATGCGGAGTGGTACACCCATATAACTATAACGCTAATACAGCCTGGCTAGAAATATCTGATGAAACCAACACAGGCTCATTGGAAATACATGCTTCAGCCTACATTTTTGTGTAACCGCAAAAACACAAACAGAAAAACAAACTGTTAGCATTAATTAAATAGTGGAGGAGCAAGGCTTCCAGACACCATTGATTGATGACAAAACACCTTATGAAGTTAATTTACTAGATAGTTAAGTACACAGAGCCCTTTAGAACATAGCTAAGCATTTTAAGAAAGATAGCTGGTCTATACAAAGAGTATTTGCATATTTAGTGTCATATTGACAAAACATATGAATGGAGACATACCTCCGTACACTTCTGACGTGGAGGCAAGAAGCAGGCGCGCTCCAACCCGCTTGGCCAATCCTGTGGACAGAGAGAAAGATGAGCAAATCAGTTGTTAAATTGTATCTGACCAGATAGAGACTGAGTCATCAATCAATATGGCTCCTATTGGGTGAGTCACAAACAACCAAACAGACATCAATCAGAAAAAGGCTGCAGCGTGAAAAAGCAAAGACATCCATATCAGTGTATCAGATGAGGAAAAAAATGATGTGCAACAATGCACTGCTTTCACAGCTTAACGCTTGAATTGAGGCGTTAAATTCTCATTATTATGATTGAGTGGTTTGACTGGCTGAGAAAAACTATTCAGGTGGCCATTCTGCTACAATGGGACATGCACGGAATGTACAATAAAATCCATTAACTGCATCTATAATTTATATTTGATATAAATTTCCCTGAAAGTTTGCAAAAAAATAAATAAATGACTACATATCATTCAGGATCAACAGTGCAATCTGTGCATTAGGGTTGGGCGATGTCGACCAATGTGGCATCGTACGATGTCTCATATGAAACATCGCGCACAATGGACAATGGCATCGTCGTCACAGGCGGCGGTGTATTAATTCTGAATAATTTATTAATTCATAACAAATGATTTATCTGTTAAAAATGCTAAATACAAGTGTGAAAGTGAAACTGACCCGCTACTGACCCGCTGACTGCCTGGACCCACTGTCTCGAGCGCATGACAGTGTGTGAGTGTCTGTGATTGTGCGTGCCTGTATGTGTGTGTGTGGCAGAGACCATGTTAGACTTTCTCATTGCCTTTCATTTGACGGAGAGGGTTGTAAAAATTTCGTTCTAACCTATTATAGACCGTCGTTTAATTAGCATATTTTCGAATCGCTTTTTTTATACATATTTTAATAATGAACACGACGAGCATATAGGCTATATTATTCATTTATTATTATTCATTATTACTTAACAATTATTGCAAAACATAAAATTAATTCATTATATATATATATATATATATATATATATATATATATATATATATATATGTATGCATGTATGTATGTATATATATATATATATATATATATATATATATATATATATATATATATATGTATGTATGTATGTATGTATGTATATATATATATATGTATGTATATATATATATATATATATATATATATATATATATATATATATATATATATATATATATATATATATATATATATATATGTATGTATGTATGTATGTATGTATGTATGTATATATATATATATATATATATATATATATATATATATATATATATATTTGTGTGTGTGTGTGTGTGTGTGTGTGTGTGTGTGTGTGTGTGTGTGTATATATATACACACACACACACACACACACACACACACACACACACACACACACACACACACACACACAAACACACACACACATATACATGTTTATCATAAAATAAAGGTAAAAGTAAAAAAGAACTACATTAAATGAAGTCTAAACTAAACCAAACTGGCTATTTTAACCAAACTAAACTAACTGCAGAATGAGACACAAGGTGAGCTTGAGAGGTAAAAAGCGTTACACAGCGTTATCATTTTGTAAAAAAAAAAAAAAAAAAAAAACATAGAGCAGATAATGTCATATACAAATGTCAAAATGTAGTTGCTTACAAACCGTACACTAATGTAAATGAGAACATACCATTGTGAAACAGACAAAGTATTCAAAAGTAAATAATCTGTTCCCATAATAATTCTTTATTAAAAGGAACAGGCAGCTGAAAACAGCAGTCAATATGTACTGTATACATACTTTTTCTAGTTTATTTCGGAGTACATTTCAGTAGTGTATTCCAACTTGGAAGTCTAATGCAAAATCAATATATTTAACTAAACACACAAGAATTTTATGAATGACAGGCACTGCATTTCTGTGGAACAGATTCCATATGGACTTAATAATAACCCAAAAAAGCAATTATATGTAATTGCAGGCATGAGATGGAACATAAATAATTTCATGTCGACTGAGAAATGATAAAAGAAGAAGAAGATTTGCAACTGCTTCTTGCAAACGATGGACATTGGAATGAAGATTTCGCAGAAAGTGCACAGTGGAAACAGTCTAACCTATTCAAAAATGACAGGTAAAATATCAAACAGAACTACACTGTCTTTTCACATCTGGTGTAATTTACTGAGTACTGGATAGCCTTGTTAGTTTGTGTTTCAGCTTAATCCTTGCTCATGATCAGTTAAAATGTTTAGCTGGTACCTTGTAAACATACTCTAATTAAAGATTGCTAACACCACATCTTGGATGGTCATCAGTGATATATCTTGAGGTAAAATTTCAGACCTAATTAATTCAATTAGGCTCAGTAATTTGAAGAGCATGTGACAAAATAAAATTAAAATATCCAAACAAAGCACATACAAACTCAATTTTCTACCTTTACTTTCAGAAACAAGATAACACCTCGTAAGCAGTGTCAGATTAAATAGATTAATACTTTTTACAAAGACTTAATTTTTCTATTTTCTTTTTTTTTTTTAGAAATAATGTAATTTTTATAAGTAATATTACAAGACACTACTAGAATCTCACTCTGAACTATGTTAGAAACTGTAGTGGACAAAGACCACAGCAGAGAACTGATTTCAGTAGGTTTCTTAGCCATAACGGTGTCATCAAGGATTTTACCTCCGATTTCAATCAGGTTACGATCAGGACTTTGGGCTGCCATCTTTTGAAATTTCCTGATATGAATGTTTTCAGTTAAAGGAATTGTTTCCACCATTTTGCATCATCCAGCATGAAAATTACTGGCTGAACACCGGGAAAGAAACACCATGTTGAAAATGGAACATTTAATTAATAATTTTTGCAGCCGCTCTCTCATGTAATTGTAAAAGAGCTCAAACCATGATACGTCATTATAATATTTGATTTTTGTCCATAAATACTTTTTGCCCAATAGTTAACACCTGATATGCAGTATCAGATTAAATGTATTAATACTATTTACAAAGACTTGATTTTTTCTTTATTTTTTAAGCAATAATTTAATCTGTATAATAAACATTACAGGACATTACTAGTCTCTCACTCTGAACTGTGGAAGTGATCACAGATCACAGCAGAGAACAGATTTTAGTAGGTTTTTAAGCCATAACTTTGTTATCAAGGATTTTACATTAGATTTCAATAAGGTTAGGATCAGGACTCTGGGCTGCCATTTCATGAAATTTCCTGATATCAATGTTTTCAGTTAAAGCAACTGCTTCCAACATTTTGCAGTGGGCAAAAATCATCATCTGGCATGAAAATTACTGGCTGATTGAGTGATGGACATGAGAAAATAAACAACTTGTCAACAATGGAACAGCTAATCAATATTTGAAGTCGCTCTCTCATGTAACTGTAAAAGAGCTCACACTGCAGAAAACATAATTAAACCACCACACGTCATTATGATGTTCGATTTTGTCTATAAACATTTAGTGATATTTTAAACATATTTTGCCCAGTAGTTGACGCCTGATATGCAGTTTCAGAGTAAATCGATTAATATTTTTTTACAAAGACTTTTTATTGTATTTTTTTCAGAAATAATGTAATCTTTGTAATTAACACTAAATGGCATTACTAGTCTCACACTGTAAACTATGGCAGACACTTTAATGAACCAAGGTCGCAGCAGAGAACTGATTTTAGTGGGCTTCTTAGCCATAACTTTGTTATCAAGAATTTTACATCAAATTTTAATCAGGTTAAGTTCAGGACTCTGGGCTGCCGTTTAATGAAATTTCCTGAAATCAGTGTTTTTAGTTCAAGAAACTGATTTCCTCATTTTGCAGTGCGCAGAACTGTATGAAAATAACTGGGTGATTGATTGTTGAACACAGGAACGAAACAACCATGTTGAAAATGGAACATCTAATCAATATTTGCATCCACTCCCTCATGTAACTGTAAAAGAGCTCAAACTCACACTGCAGAAAGCCATAACACTTAATCTGCACTTTTCATTGACTTTGCACTCAATTTGTGTTCTGAAATTGAGGTCAAGGAAGAAAAAAATGTACATTCCTGGGTGATACTTACCTAGCATGTTGAGAGTACCAATAGTATTTGTTTTTAGTGTCTTGATCGGATTGTACATGTAGTTCGGTGGCGATGCAGGCGAGGCCAAATGATATATCTGGTCAACTGAGAAAAGAAGAGAACAAAAAGAGTTAAAGTGAGAAACGAACAGTTTACTGGACTCTTTCCCCATGCCTCTTGTCCGAGAACAGATTGGGCATAAAAAACACACACTTTCATTTAAACCAATGTAAACATCACCCAACTGATCATAGATTACAGAGACTGAATTGTCCATGAAGCTAATCCAAAGCAACGGCCTAAATACATGACAACCATCTGCCCATTCATATGCCCAACCAAATGAGCTGTCTTCTTAATGCAAATGATTGTTCTGAGGGGGTATTATGGCTAAAGACAGTCAAGTCTATGAATATATAATTAGAATCTAAAGTTAGCAAACTGTGTTCTTCCGAACAAATTGGAGCAATGCAAATGATATTTAAGCTTTTTGCGTCTCGCACTGCTTTAAAAAAATCCTTTGGTAAACACCAAGCGGCAACCTCCCTCTCTCCCTCGGGAAGCAAATACGGAAGTAACTAAAACGGCAATTCATCAACTCTCCATGGGGGGCTGGCTCCAGGAAGTCCAGGTCATTTCTGGCTGCAATGGGAATTTGGCTATTTTTACAGCTGATAAAAACATGCTTACAGCCTGGTACAAAAGATTGCTTTGGCGCATATAACCATAATTGAACTTCATGACAACTGAAGGTTAGAAAGGGTGAGGGAGGTGAACTTTTTTTATTACTCATCCGTTTCGTTTTTAGTAAGTTATATTAAGTTTGCATAATTAAGGGCGTGGCCACTTGAGTGACACCTAAGTCTCGCTGCTCGCCACCTCAGCTGATTACGGCTAATTAGCTGCTGAGCTCTGCATATTTATTGTATTTTTATTTGGGTTAATGTTTCTTTACACAGTCACTTGCCTTTTGGGATTAATTTATACAATTATCAGATGATAGGGGATGCTGTGTGCACTTAATTGTGCTCTCAAACCATTCACGTGGCCTCCATTTCCCAGTTGAGAGAAATTATATACTTATATACCATCTCTTAAATGTTTTTGTCTTACTTAAGTACATTTATAATGTTCTTTACAGCTGTAATGCCCTTCACAATCTGACAGATTGATAAGCTGTAGGCTCTAGAACAGTCATCTGAAGAGTTGTCAGAGTGTTGTGCCTGGATTTCACCAACAGCCTTGCATTTACTAACAAGGACTATAACTGAAGTGTTTGGACGTATTTTGTGTTTTCCCTTATGTTGAAAAACGTCATAAGAACGATGCTTAGCATCTCTGTGTATTACAGCAGTGTTTTAAAGTCTAAACACTTTATTGATACAGTGTACAGCCAAGCACATGTGGTCAGAACACAAACGAGTCGCAGGTAATAAAGTATTAAGCGTTTCTCCCAAAGTAAAGTCTGTCTGCCAGGTCCAAGCAAAATGCCAGCAGGTGTCTGCAGAGAGATGAGTATCGGCCAAAAAAAAAAGAAAGGATTTCATACACACAGACAAAGCAAAGGAAAGTCAATATAATGGATGCGGAACAAACAGAACAAGCTGCCAAGTTCTCATTCATGCTGCACAACCTAGATTGCATTGATATGAAGAGATCAATTAAAAAGAGCCGAGGAAGGAGATGAGTCAAATGAGTAGCTGACTGAGGCTGAAAAGGAATGAAAAATCAAAACATGCTGAGACATGCTGGTGCTATGATTTAGTTGGCAAAGAGGAACAAAAATCTTTTAAGGTCCACTCTTGGAAGTCTTCAAACTTTTTTAGGCCAAGGACCTGCTGGTAAATGAACCAAATATGGCCACCTGTTTAATACACTGTTGATGTTAATGTGGAATCAAAAAATAGACTTATTGAAGCCTGATTGATTATCTGTCTGTGGCTTTTGAGTTTCCAGCTTCTGGTTGATCACCAAAAAGAAAATAGAATTTTATACTTAGTGTTTAGTCATCCAAACTCCAGATCGACTGAAATGAGGCAACTCAAAAGCCACAGACAGATAATCAATCAGTCTCAAAACTTCTATCCCTACAGAAGAAATAAGAATCAGCATAACAAATAAAAACAGCTAAATCAACAGAGAGTGCCTGAGGACAATTGTGTTATTTTATTTGCAGGCTTAGGCGCCTCAAGCTAAACATTTGAAGCTCTTGCACAGATTCAGCGGCAAACACTCCCAAGTTTTTATCCTCGGAGGAACTGTTTTGAAAAAGCTGTTCATCCTGACTCACGGAAGCAGCCAGGCATGCTCTCAGTAGGCTGAGACTAGAGCCAAAGTGACTACTGACAGACTATTTACTGACCTTTTTATCACAGTAATTTGACTGGATTTATTATAATAAACCAGTGTGACATCTATTTAGAATTTTCAGTGTCCCACAAACACCTTGAAAATGTATATTATTATTGCTATTAGAGATTGTTATAAACATCCCAAATGTCATATCTAAGTCTAAAAGATCACAATGTAGATGTTCATTTTCTTAGTTACTAGTTTAAATGTCAAATGTGTTGTGTTACTTGGTATAAATGTCAACATCTTAATGAAAGTTTTCAATTTGAGAATCTTAAAAACTACACTATATGTTTAGTTTGCTAAACTGTTGACCATTGCTGCTGGGCAGAAACCTCACATATACTGTACATTTAAACTTGTTTTCTTATAAATCAATGGTATAGACGAATTACCATGTTTGTAAACCCGGCGCAGTGTGGCGCAAGGCGTGACGCAGTAGTCTTTTGGTAGTTTAAGCTTGGCGCAAGAGTCGTTTTGAGGCGTTGCGCTACGCTGTTTAAATAGCAAATGCATTAGCGCTCATTTTTGCGCCCATAGGCATTCTGGTCTAAAAAGGAAGGCGTTCTGAGGCGTTGCTATTTTGAGAATCTATAATAGATTTTTCATTAGACCAAAACTAACCCGGTCTAAACTCCGGCGCAGAGTTGCGCCTCGCTTACGCACTGCTTAATACGCACAAGAGAGCAATAGGCAAATATCTTTACATATGGAAAAAATTAAATATTAAGGATATATATAGGATATAATAAGAATAGATATAGAATATAAATATAAAGGATTAAAATATTACAAAACATATTATTTTCTAGCCTAAATATAAAAAAAATCACTGCTTTTATGTCTTCTTCATCTCGGGAGGCTTTTTCAGTTCATTCATAACAATTTGCTTTTGTATAATGTTATTATTATTAGCAGTATTATTTAATATATCCATATTTATATTTTTTTTTATTAAAAACAAGCTTAGATTTGCCCACCTGTCAGGTTTTAGACCATATGGGGCACAGCATGTGTTTTAGGATATAACTCAGGTTTTTGAGCACATTTTGTTATTATTGTTCATTTATTCGTTTGCTGGAAATTAGAACTGAATTTAGAAATAGTTTTGAAACAAATATTTGCGCTTAACAAACAAAAGTATTTATTTATAGAGTAATTGATGTCTGTGCGTAAAGGTTTCCCCTATCCAAGAGCGAAAGTGAAAGTGATCCAATATCTCTCATTCTCACGCAGTAGATGCTCTGTTTAACAGTTTTCTGTTAAAAAACTGTTAACTGTTTGCTTGTGAAATGCTCATTTTTCCACTTAGACTTACTTTGCGTCCTGTAAATAGCGAATGCGCTCTCGGCGCGACGCAGCTGACTCTTAAAGGGAATGGGAGATGAGACTCTAATTGGTTTATTCTCTAAACACACCTATAACTCATTAAGAAAATAAACTCAACCCTTTTAGACCATGCGCCGAAGCGCAAGGCAGATTTCCCGTCCTTAAATTAGCAAAAACGCGTCCTGACACGCCCTGAAAGCGTTTGCGCCCTGCGTTTTGCGCTTTGCGCATGGATCGTCAAAATAGAGCCCTCAGGATGCGCGTGCAGAGAGGTGGCAGAAAAAACTGGGAGAGCTAGTATTTACAGCGAGGGAATGACATCCCATGCGGTTCTGTCAGTGCTCTGAAAGCATTTGAGAGCTTCCTTGGCTGTGTTTTGGATCATTGTCTTGCTGAAATGTCCACTCTGGTTTCACTTCATCATCCTGCTAATCTAGATGTTGGACTGAAGCAGCTGATATTAATTTACGCTGATGAAGGGCAGAGGGTTACTGAATAACTACTGAGAGATTTCAGCTGCTGTCTGGGCTTTCACTGCCTTTCTACACCTCCCTTTCTTCATGTGTTCAATACTTTTCCCCTGTGTCATTTCATTTTATTGCACATACGTTCATTTGTAAACTAATTAAATTTGATTTCTTTGCATTTATGAATGTTTTAGGTTTCCATCAACATCCGGTGAAAAGTTGAAGTCAACAGCACTTTTAGAAATGTGTTTTCTGAGAAAATGGTGACCTGTTCAATACTTATTTTCCTGACTGTATTCACTGCAAAACAACACAAGAAATCTAGCAAACACCAGCAAATATGATGCCGATGATCTGCTCTAATGCTGTAAATCTGGACACACACTGAATAATGCTCCTGTTTACATACTTTTTCCAGCAAGTGCCATCTTAGATTTGTAATGATATTTTGACGTGCACAGGTTTCAATATGAATACTAGATTGCTTGTGAATAACCGTGGTGCATTTATCGAAAAAGTAATCAGGCAATTTTGACTGTAATTTAACGGGCCTCTTTTGTGAATGTGGCTAATCTTACAGTTGAGTGTGCCACCCGTACTCTTCAGGGGTTGAAGCCAGCAGCTGAGATTTTCCATTATAGACATAGCAGGAATTGTTTTCGACAAGCCATCCTGTCATCTCTCCTGGAAGGTGAGATGCTACCTGACTAAAAGGCGCAGACAGATCTACTAGCCGCTTTTATACTGTCAGGTCAGGGCCAAAATCATCAGACCTACATCAACAACAGCAAAATCATATTGTTTCCACTGTCGGCCAGTAGCCTCAGAAAACATTCTGGAACCCACCATTAAGGGAATGGTTCACCCAAAAATGAAAATTACCCCATAATTTACTCACCATCAAGCCATGCTCAGTGTAAAAGTCTTTCTGTCGGAAGAACACAGTCACTGTTTTAAATTTTATTCTGGCTGTTGGATTAAATTTTAATTTTGGCACTTAAATCCAAGAAAGTCTAGGTCTACATTAAATAGCATAATTTGTGTGACACTGTACAAAAATAATTCATATTTTTTACATTACTGAGAGAGGTTGACTTAAGGTTGGGGTAGGGGTAGACGGTAATAAAATAAAATTCAATGGCTAATTTAATAAATAATAAAAATAGTTTTCCCTATGTTTTACATTACTGTGAGGGGTAGGTATAGGGTTGGTGCGGGGGTAGTTGTTAAAAAAATACAATTAATGTATTTCTCATTAAGTTCTGGCCACAGCTGTATCTCTTCTAGCAACAACCCATAATGCTGTGTTTTCACCAGACGCGGAACGCGCGAATAAATCGCAATATTCACGCGTAAATGGCCGCGTGAACATTTGAGTTTACTCGCTTCATACGCGCGTCAAACCCCGCTTCATTCGAGTGTCAAATTTACATCAGAACAGACGCGGATTCGCGTGATGGGCTGGGCTTCTGTCTGCTTGAAGACTCTAGCTTCATAGCTAAATGGCTAACATGGATTTTATGAAGAAAATAACAGTGTTTATGTGCTTAACGAAGACTGAAAAACAGCGTCGATACGTTTAGGGACGTGTCTGAGTCCACTACATTCTTTCAGAGGTGCATCCAGCTCTGTGAGCTCATAAACTCCTCCAGAAACTTAACCTGGATGACGGAGGCTTTCAGCGGTGCTTCTGACTGAGCCAAGCTGAGTTTGATGAACTGTTGTCGGTGAAGGCTGGAGGATTTCCCTCGGAACACTGGCAACAGGTTCTACGTCACAATCACGCCCCCACAAGAGCAAGTTTCTGATTGGTTAACGCGGCGTGAATGTACACTGAAGTTCAGAATTTCGAAATTGAGAGATTCGCGCGAAACGATCGTTAAGCGCGTCAAACGCGCAAGACGCTCAATTTGCCCCGCGCCATTTGCATCATTCGCGCTGTGCCATTCGCGCGTATCGCGCCGCAGGATGTAAATCACTCGCGCTTGACGCGCGTTCCGCGTCTGGTGTGAACGCAGCATAAAACTGTCATCAAACTAATCCATATGCCGCAGATTGATGTGTTTTGGTTGCCAAATGCACGTTATGTGCAAATGACATTTACAATGTAAGAAGTAAGATGCTTTTGTATCGACGGGTCCAGGAATATATGCATAGTTACCATAGAAGTCTACCACAGAAGACGATGATGAAGAAAAGAAACTTACAGAAGGACAACTATCTGTGCAGCAATCCACCATTCAGGCCTGTATGATATACACTCCCCGCCTGGAATTTGCCAAAAGGCATCTGAAGGAATCTCAGACCATAAGAAACAAAATTCTCTGGTCTGATGAGACTAAAATTGAACTCTTTGGAGTGAATGCCAGGCGTTACGTTTAGAGAAAACCAGGCACTGCTAATCACCAGGTTAATACCATCCCTACAGTGAAGCATGGTGGTGGCAGCACCATCCTGTGGGGATGTTTTTCAGCAGCAGGAACTGGAAGACTAGTCATGATAGAGGGAAAGATGAATGCAGCAATGTACAGAGACATCCTGAATGAAAACCTGTTCAGAGTGTTCTTGATCTGAGACTGGGGTGACAGTTCATCTTCCAGCAGGACAACGACTCAAAGCACACCCCCAAAATATTAATGGGGTGGCTACACAACAACTCTGTGAATGTCCTTGAGTGGCCTAGCCAGAGCCCAGATCTAAATCCTATTGAACATCTCTGGAGAGATCTGAAAATGGCTGTAGACCATCGCTTCCCATCCAACCTGATAGAGCTTTAGAGGTACTGCAAAGAGGAATGGGCAAAAATTTCCAAAGACAGGTGTGCCAAGCTTGTGGCATGGTATTCAAAAAGACTTGTAATTGCTACCAAAGGTGCATCAACAAAGCATTGAGCAAAGGCTGTGAATACATATCATCTACTGCTTGTCCGGGTCACAAGAGCAGCAGTTTCGCGAGAGAACCCCAAACTTCCTTTTCCCCAAATATTTGCTCCAGCTCCTCTGGAAGGATTCTGAGGCATTCCCAGAGAAGCCAAGAGACTCTCCATCATATCCTAGGTCCTTTTTCTCAGTGAGACAAGCCTAAAACACTTCCCTGTGTAGATATCAGAAACATATGCCCGAGCCAACTCAACTGGCCTCTCTCTATGTGGTGGAGCACCAGCTCTACTCCAAGACTCTCAAAGAATGAGCTGTGCTCCTCTAAGCTTATCTTCACTTTATTCATGCATCCATTGCTGTCCGCTGACAGTCACTGTCCTTAATTCAAACCAAATTCATGGAAGCTGCCTCCTTTTTACTGATTTTTAGTTTTGTATCTTGGAACATCTTGAACTTTCAAAACTTTAAAATCTTACAAAAAGTAAGATGAGTTTAAATCATTTTCCTCTGTCTTTAAGAGTCCTTGCAGTTCCCAGAACAATTTTCTTTAGAACACTCCCTTTCTTTCTAGAAAGACCTTGCAATCAGCAGTGGATTTAATAGACACTAGCAGCCCTGATCCCTCAGTGAATGAGAAATCTTTTTGTTTCAGAGAATTTATCCGTTTCTGGTATTCACATTTTTGTATTTCATTGCAACAAATCTACTTTTTAACTTTCATGCAGTTATAGTTATCTTTCTATCATCCCTTCTTTTTATAATTGGCGTTTTATAAATCAGTGTTTTTATAATCAGTGTGTCTTATTTTCAATTACATTAATTAAATTATATATATATATATATATATATATATATATATATATATATATATATATATATATTATTTATTGTTATTTGGATTTTTGTCTTATCTAATGTAGTTTTGTTTGCCTGGCTTTTTCTTTCATCTAATGTTTTTTCATTAGTTTTAGCATATCTATGTTTTCAGGATAATATTTCTCAAACATTAAAGGGCACCTATGGTAAAAAATCTACTTTTCAAGCTGTTTGGACAGATCTGTGTGTTGGTATAGTGTATAGACCGTCATACTGGGGTGATATGAACACCCCCAGTCCTTTTTTTTCAATTTAACTACAAAAAAAAGGGTCGGCCAATTGGAGCTGTTTTCAAATCGATCGCACCATTACGTAGGTGTGCGATCCCCCCGCCCACCGAATTGATTGACAGCTGCGCGCATTAACATGTTCCGGTAGTCGCGTGTATATGTCAACAAGACCAGGCAGACATACGCAAAGCAACCGGGAATAAAAGCTCTGTTCTGTTCGCTAGGATCAGCAATCATCATCAAATGTGATTAAGAGTAAGTTTCACATGTTTAAAGTGTTTTAAAACAGAGTATGTGTGTAATTAATTACAGCGTTTTACTTCAGCTTTACTTCATCAGCACAGCCGCGTGTCAGAACAATTATAAAAGAAGACGCTTCAATCCCGGTTTGTGGAAGTTAAATCAGGTTTATTTTGTACATTAGCATAACAGATATCCACACAGTACTTGAGGTTAGCCTTAACTAAGCTAAGCACGCTCTGTCTGCCTGCCTGTGTGTGTGTGTGTGTGTGTGTGTGTGCGCGCATTAACTTTGTAACAATATTGTGTGTGACTCATCAATGCAACTTCACAATACTGATTAGTAAAGGTTAATTCTTACTGTAGTATCTCACAAACGCTACGTGAGACCTCCTTCCTTTAAGTCTGTCTGTTGTCTGACGCAGCTGAGGGAGGAGGCATGTAGTGGGCGAGAAAGTGGGCGGGAAAGAATCGTCTTAAAGGCGCAGTACGACAAAACCACCCCCTGCTGGAAATCAGTATAAAACAGCATCTTGTAAAAGGTATAATGAAAAATCTGATGGGTATTTTGATCTGAAACTTTATATACACATTCTAGAGACGCAAAAGACTTATATTAAATCTGAAAAAAGGGGTAACCTAGGTGCCCTTTAAGAGAATGTCTCCAATTTGTTTTTGTTTTCGTTTGTTTTACTTCAAATGAAGAAGAAGACTGAGAAGTAGTCATTTTTCCATTGCACTTGACATGACATTTATTGGATTTGTGCTGGACAGATGAAGTCTGGGGGAAAAAGCAAGAAGTCTGAACAACTAATCACTTCGTCTCTTGCTTTCCAGTCTTCTTTATCTTCATCTGCCAAACTCTCAGGGTGATAGAGGTCTTTCAGTTAAAGAATAGTTACAATTCTGCCATCTCTCATCATCCCTGTGTCGCTTCAAACCATTCATTCATCTTCACAAGTTACTTAATCAAATCTCTGAGATTTCTGTTCCTCCATTTAAAGCATACTCCCCCTGAACTTTGATGATTCAAACTGTTCATAAGATCTAACGTCATGAACTGAGGTTAAATCCAAGTTTTCTGAAGAGACTCAATCACTTTACATTATTTTATTTCTTTAATATTATTTAAATATATTGCTTAAACTACCAAGGTTTAATTAATTTTGTTTAAAAAAAAAACAAACATATAACTATAACAACCTGACTTTTCCTAAATGTACTGTATGTTTATTTCTAACATTTATTAAAATGACAAAACACAAAAGAGTTCTGAGTATTTCTAACATTAATTACCATAGTGGTCAAATTGACCTCAAGCATTTCAGTGTCCACTACTTTTTTCCCTTGCCTCTAAATATGCATTCCTCTGTTGCTTAGCAACTTCCTGCTAACAAAAACATAACTTTCTGATAGAGAAAGCATACCTTTATGGCGGAGCAGACACAAACAAAAACAACATAATCAGTATTCATGCTCTTCTGCTTGCCAGACAAAGTGAGATACGCACCTTTGCAGGTGGTGTAGTAAATCAATTTAGTAAACATGACAACAGACATTCAAAGCCCAAAGTTAGAAATATTGATCGGTTTATAGCTTTCAATTTTATTCATAGACAGGAAATAAATGAGTCAGATTTGAATTTTGTATGCGTTTGGAACAACATAATGTAAATAAAGTAAATAATATAAAATAATAAATATCACTCCCTGAAAAAGTCTTGTTGCTTATCCAAGTTTTCAGGACCAACAAATAACAACTTGAGTGATTATTTGATATTAGAAGTGGCTTATATGAAAGGCGAAGGTTAGATTATGCTAATTTTACCAAAATGAAATATAATCATGGCTTGATTTTAATTATTTAATTTTGACAGTAAAGTTTAACTTTGCTTAGACAAAAGTCGCTTAACAGAAATAATGTACAGTATAGAATATAAAGTCATGCTGCGGTGGAAAAAGAATGAATATTGTGTGTGACTCCCATGAGCTTGGAGGACTGCATCCATACATCTCTGCAATGATTAAAATAACTTATTAATAAAATCATCTGGAATGGCAAAGAAAGCGTTCTTGCAGGACTCCCTTCATCAAGATGTTTTGTATTCATCTTTAATGCCTCCTCCTTTATCTTACCCCAGACATGCTCAACAATGTTCATGTCTGGTGACTGGGCTAGCCAATCCTGGAGCACCTTAACCTTCGTTGCTTTCAGGAACTTTGATGTGGAGGCTGAAGTATGAGAAGGAGCGCTATCCTGCTGAACAATTCGCCCTCTCTTATGGTTTGTAATGTAATAGGAAGCACAAAAGTCTTGATAACTCAGGCTGTTGATGTTGCCATCCACTGTGCAAATCACTTGCATGCACCTATACTGAATGTAACCACAAACCATGAATTTTCCTTACCAAGCTTTACTGATTTCTCTGATAATATCGGGTCCATAAGGGTTCCAATAGAATCTTCTGCAGTATTTGTGATGATTGGGATACAGTTTAACAGATGAAAAATCCGCCTTCAGACACTTTTCCAAATAATAATCTAGAAGTCAAGTTATTATTTGTGACTCTTACAACTGGGATCGACGACAAGACTTTTGTCACGTAAGGTAAATAAAGGGTTTTGCTAACCAATTTGGTATTTGGTTAACTATTGGTATTAAGTTTAACTGGTTTTGGATATCAGACAGAACTCTGCTAGCTTGATGATACCAGCTTTGAAAAAGACAACACTGGTGTCTTCTGAAGGGATCTGCATTAGAAACTCGATTCAATAATCTTGGCATTGAGATTTGCAGTAGCGTTTTTGGAATATTTGGCAATCACCTTCAATATAGAGCGGCTCCACCACATCATGGTTGATGAGCTCGAAGTTCTCATGGCCAATCCAGTGCTCTACATTGCGCTTGCGGCCGGTGAAGAAATTATCCACCACAGTCACCTCATGACCATCCATCATCAGCTTATCGGTGAGGTGGGAGCCCACGAATCCTGCCCCACCGGTGATCTAGCGGAGGAAAGACTGCATGATCGTTTCACAAGCCAGCATTATTGGGTTAAGTAGTCATGCTTTTGATTTACTTAAATTTGAGGACATTTTAATAAGGCTCTACTGTGGAAGTCAATCACTAAATCAGAAAATAAATGAGCAGTGCTTCTACTACCTGATGTTAGACAGCTTCTATGTCCGTCCCGTCTAAATTATCTGCAAGCTATACAGCCTACTGAAAAACATCCTCTGAAATAAATGTTTACTTCACAGTGGCCAAATTGGTCATGCTTAATTCTGACACCTCATAAATGCAGGAGATTTTATTTATTAACATTTAAAACGGAGGAGATAATAGTTAACCTTTTGAAAGTTGGAAAATGATCAATTAACTATTAGGAATTCCTGTAATTTAATAAGTTCTGAAAGATGTTCTTCATATCTTGCAAACAGATGCACTTGTATTGTTGAACAAAAGCTGTTTTGGACCCTTGAGAATGTTAAAGAACTTACCAAAATCCTCTTTCGGTCCTTCTCGGATAAGAATTTCACTGGTGGGTACTTCTGGGTAAAACTGTGAAGTGAAAGAAAATCCTAAATAAGCATTTATGCGTGTCAACAACATGCTAACAAGAAAGCAATGCTGATAGAAACTGCCTTGTGCTCCTTTATTTTGAATTTTAGTCCTTGTTTCAGAACAAAACAATCGATCTACAGGTGTGAAAGCACCCATACTTGCTAATCAATGTTTTTATATGCATATCTTACGACTGCCTAATTCAAATAAACCAGGTGTATACAGTCAAATTTAAATGAATGTACTTTATGAAATAATTTATAATGTTAAATACCATGGTGTTATAAATGCATAGCAAGACAAATCTAGCAGAGTGTAGTGGTTTTTTATTTGGCATAAAAGAAAAACATACCTAAGCTCGAGTTCCCGTATCTTCTCCCTGAGAGGTCCCACTGCCTGTGAGGAACAGAGTGAGATATGAGAGTTAAAACAAGACATGGTGAAACAAAATATAGATAATGACCCCGTTTTCATCTAGTATGAACTTAAATTTTTCAGGGATGCACCCTCAGCAAGTCAGCAGTGATGCATTAGTGTTTCTACCTGGTAGACTTGCATACCTTTTAAAAAGTGCATTCTGACATTTGTGTTTAGTGGGGTGGGTGGTATGACATTTCATTTCAGGATAATAGTATAGTTATTTAGACTAGTAGTTATTAAAAAGAAAAGGTTTAAATAATAAATAAATGAAAATACTTCAAAAGTAAACATGCAATTAAATGAAGTAAAATGAACTTGAATTACCTTAACATAACAAATTATATAGTATGCCACATTTTGCAGTTATGTGCCCAACATTATTAAAAAGTTTCCTCTGTTAACATCTTTTCATTGGTATAAAAGTAATACCACTTAAAACAGTGGCTTTTAATCCTGTTAATGGAGATCTACGTTCCTGCAGAGTTCAGCTCCAACCTTGATTAAACACAACTAAGCCAATTAATTAGGACCTAAAGCAGCACTTGATAATTACAGAAAAAGTGTGTTTGATCAGGGTAGCAAATCAAATCTGCAGGAAGGTAGGAGGGAGTACTGCTGTACTTATGATGTACTTAAAACTCCATTATGACGTTTACAACCAACAAATTAAATGAAGCAAAATACGTTGGCACAATAGCCTAGTGGTTAGCGTGCAGTAGCACATCAGGGCATCCCGAGTTAAAATCCCAGCTCGAGGACATTTCCCTACGATGCCCCCCTTTCTTTCTCCAACTCCGCTTCTTGTCTAAAAACTGTCCTATCTAATAAAGGCAAAAAGGCCAAAAATATATAATAATAAAATAAAGCAAAATACAAACAAATAACAAAGTAAATATAACATAAAGGTAATAACTGCACAAGGCTACAATGCTGTTCTTGTCGCTCAGACACCATCATTGTATCATATTTAAAAAGAGTGTGGTATTGCTTGTCGTGCAACAGGCAAAACAAGCCTATATGACTTCTATGAAACTCTTCTTCTCTCAAGGCTGCCATTGTTGTTGTGTAAAGAAGTAGGCTACACTTAAGCAGCATGATATTTCAACCCAGGCTCATTCTGGAAACGTAGCCCCACCGACGTTTGTGGAGACTGTGAAATAAGTCCTGGTAGGTACGTATTTGTGCAGTTTTTGTTTCCGCAAATCCGTGAGAGGCCGCTCTACGTGCTTTTTCGCATCTCAAATGCATCTTGCAATCGCGCACTGTTCGCGCCCGTGCTGTTTTCGCGTTAAAAGCCGCCGGAGGCCACTGTCAAGCGACCATCTGTCTGACAGACTGACTGACTGACCGATCGACTGGGCGGCCGAACTATATATTTGGTTTTGCCAGGGATTGCCTTGCGATTGCCTTGGGATACCTGAAATTGCCTTGGGAGAAACGGAATGGATACCTGGGATTGCCTTGGAAAAGAGGAAGTGGGGGATACCTGAGATTGCCTTGGGAGGGAGGGAGGGAGGGAGGGAATACCTGAGATTGCCTTGGGAGGGAGGGAGGGAGGGAATACCTGGGATTGCCTTGGAAGGGAGGGAGCGAGGAGATACCTGGGATTGCCTTGGGAAGGAGAGAAGATACCTGGCATTGCCTGATATTGCCTTGGCAGGGAGGGAGGAAGGGGATACCTGGAATTGCCTTGGAAGGAAGGGAGGAAGGTTATTCCTGGGATTACCTTGGGAGGGAGAGAAGATACCTGGCATTGCCTGAGATTGCCTTGGCAGGGAGGGAGGGAGGGAGGGGATACCTGGAATTGCCTTGGAAGGAAGGGAGGAAGGAGATACCTGGGATTGCCTTGGAAGGAAAAGGATACATAGGATTTCCTTGAGAGGGAAGAGATACCGGGATTGCTTTGGAAGGGAGGAAGGGATGGATGGTTGGATGGATGCATGGATGGATGGATGGATGGATAGATGGATAGACGGTCAGGTGGAAGGTCGGAGGGATGAATGGACTTTTTTCAGCTTTTGTACCATTATAAATGTCTGTAGTATCACTTTTTGATAAATGTTTACTGATCAAAATTGATTTAAAGCATACTTACTGACTGCAATTTTTTAAACAGTATTTAATTTAATGAAAAAAAAAATCATTCAGTCTAACCCAGGGATGGGAAAACTTGATCCTCGAGTGCCGGTGTCCCTGCAGAGTTTTGTTCCAACACTAGTCAAACACACCTGAACAAACTAATCAGTGTCTTCAAGATCACTTGAACTCTATAGGGAGGTCTGTTTGAATAGGGTTGGAGCTAAACTATGCAGGACACTGGCCCTCCAGGATCAAGTTTGCCCACACCTGGTCTAACCTGTACTTAAATCTTATTATAAATCCATCTGCATGTAACTAATGTAGACCAACAATCAACTACTGATACTGTACTGCAGGGGTGTCAAAGTCTTTGGACGGCTGCAGCCCTGCATAGTTTAGTTCCATCCCTGCTCCAACACACTTACCTGTAGGTTTCGAACAAGCCGGAAGGACTCAATAAGTTTAATCCGATGTGTTTAGGATTAAGGTTGGAACTAAACTTTGCAGAGCTGTGGCTCTCCAGGAACACCTGTGCTGTACTGACAATGACATTTTCCTGATTATGTTTAATGAATTTAAAGCTAACCCTTACTGTTAGTCATGTTCATCAACTATTTTAAGTCCATTAACATTTTTAAAGGCAGCTAAATGTAAGGTATTTGCCTCAGAACATGAAAAGTTCAGATAGATGTCAATTAACATTTCCAAACTGTACCACCTCTTTAAACCAAATATCAAACATCAGGCAAGGGTATAAATGTCACAATGTTTCCAAAAGCAATCACAGATGCTGACAAAAAAGCCTCAGTACGTGCTGACACACTTTGAACCGTAAGGTCAGTCAGATATGGGAAATGTGGATTCTAATGAGCTTTTTCCGGGGATAAGCAGACATTTGGGATCAGTAATGAGATGATAAAGATCAGTTATAGCTCTGCCTTTTAATGTGAATGAACGTGTACACAAACCAGCATGAGTCCATTTAGATTTAGAACAAGACATGCATATGAACTTGGGCAATAAAGAACGCAACATAAACGAGAAAGCATAGCAATCTACACTACGCTTTCAGACAGTCACTACGTGATTTATAGTGGGTTCTGGGTGTTTTCTTTCTGACATGTCTTCATGATAGTCTGATTTCAAAATACAGTCTGGTTCTTTTTTTTTTTATATTTTTTATATATTCAAGTTTACATTTATTTGTTTTTTTACAAACTGCTCAGCTAAGTTTGAATGTACTGTACATATTTTTGGGAGTCTGGCATATTTTTCTGACCAGTCTTACCAAGACAGAACCATTCAGAAGATTCTGCATTGAAACAGTTATGGGGTGCATCATTCTAATTCAGATTTTTTTTTTTGAAAGATTTTGACTGGTATATGAGCTAACAAGAACTAACAAGGAATGACTGTATTGACATTAACTAACATTAATATGCGTCGATCGATCGGCGGGAGTTCGGTATCAGCCAATAATAAAATAATAAGCATCGGACTCTACACTTGCAAACATTCGCTCTAACAAGTTCATGCAACTCTCGATCGTGTAGTTATATTTTTTGATAGGTGCGCATCAGTGTTAGCTAGCCAAGCATACCTGTGCGATTGATGCAGAAGTATAAGGCCCAATCCCAATTCAACCCCTTAGCCCTTCCCCTTAAGCCTGGTTAATACTTTTGCGTCAAGTGATCGGCGTGACCCACGGCGCATGCAATACGCAAAGCTGTGCATTTATACTTCTGCACCCTGTTTCTGTTTGTCTGCAATAACACTTCCGAAATGCTAGTTGGCAGTAATGCGTTTATGTTCCTCTGTGTCTAGTTTCTTGGCAGGTGTTTTACTTTTTCTGAACGGTCCTTAACGTACAAGTGGTTCAAACTAGTTTATTTGAGACAGGAACTGGCGAACGTGCAACAAATTTAAGGTAAACACAAAACAAAACTTTTTTTTATCTGGAGCTCCTACACTGGACACGACACTTGAAAACCCTTGCTTCAACGGACTCACGCGGCTCTCAATTCCTCCCACACTCGCCAGCGCTTCCAAGCCATCACAGAGCTTGCGCTACAAGTTGTTGCGACGTGTGGTTACACTTTTTGAGAGGTGCGACGTCAACGGTGAAGGCTATGCTATGCTTCTGCTTGATGCAGAAGTATAAATCAGCCTTTATCCCTACCCCTCTTTTGCGCTTTAATGTGGAGGGGTAGGGATGTCCCAATTCTCTTTAGCTTGGAGGTGTAGGGCTGAGGGCAAGGGCTAGATACCCCTTCAAATGAAGATTTTTCAGGACCACAATCAAAATCAAAAGGTAAGGAAGTTTCCCAAAATACACCTTCTACAACAGCAGCATAGCTGCACTCAAAAGTAAAGGCTGATTTATACTTCTGCGTCAAACGCCGGCGTATGCTACGGCGCTGACGCATAGCCCTTCGCCGTGGCCGTAGCGGTTGCTGACATGCACCTCTAAAAAAATGTAACTACACTTCGCAACGACGCGTAGCGCAAGCTCTGTGATTGGTCGGCTTGGTAGCGCTGACGAGTCTGGGCGGGATCGAGAGCCACGCGAACGGTGCGAGCCTGATGGAGCAATTGTTTACAAGTGTGGAGTTCTGTGAAGGAGCTCCGGATGGAAAGTTTTGTTTTGTGTTTACCTCATGGTTAAAGTTGTTGCACGTCCGCCAGTTCCTGCCTCAAAATGAGCGAGTTTGAGTCACTTGTACATCCAGGAAGTGTTCAGGAAAAGCAAAACAACAGCGAAGAAACTCGACACAGAGGAACATTTACACCTCACTGCCAACTAGCGTTTCGGAAGTGTTAATGCAGACCAACAGAGACAGCGCGCAGAAGTATAAATGCACAGCTACGGGTGTTGCATGCCCGTGGTTACGCCAGTCACTTGATGCAGAAGTATAAACCAGGCTTCAAGAGATGCACAAATTAGTATTTTTGTCATTATTATAAATTTTTCCAAAAAACAAGGACATGTTTTAATACGTTCATAAGTACATTCATGTTTTACTGTTATGCTTTAAATAAATAAATTAATTAAAAAAACTTTAAAAAAAAAACTAAAATAGAACGCAAAATTCCCTGATCTATAATCCATAATAATAACAGTGAGAAAAGTCAAGTCACTGGGACTGACCTTTCTACAGTGTTTGCTATAATGTTATTGTTGTTTTTGTGTGTTTATATGCATAAATATGGCAAGGTGTAAATGCACAGTACAGTTACGAACTTATTGCAACATTGTATTGTTAAAATAACATAATATTTAGTGATTTACAGAAAATAAATACAAAAGAAATTACACAACTGAAATAATTACAGCTGTTGTCATCGTCGATCTCATATAAAGCAAGAGATCGCGATGACATATAATGTGGTGTGCAGGTGTTGTAGTAGTGTCCCATTTCTTAGGGATACATTTTGAAGCCCTTCCCCTGCACACTGTATCAAGGGCCAAGAGGAGGGGGTAGGGATACAAAAATAGAAATGGGATAGGGCCTAAATCAGCCTTTTGACTGGTCCATAAAGTTGTTACACAATGTTGATATTTTCGGAAAAAAGATTACATTTTAACATCAGTTAACAGTTACGTCCATATCTTTTCCATTAATTGTGCATGCCAGATGTCCATTACTTCTCAGCATGACAAGCACAACGATTCACCGCTGGCATTTCAAATAGTAGTACAGCGACTAGTGTGTAAACAGGGATTCTGCAGGTTTCTTCAAGTAAAATTTAAGACTTTTTAAGACCCTTTCAAGGCCAATATTAGTGAAACTTAAGACTTATACAGGGCTAAACACTGAGGATTTTTTTTCTACTGGCCCAGTTACTTTTGTAAATAATTCTTGTAATAATGGAAGATCACGTAAAGGGATATGTTGCTTTAGTTTTCTTTCCCTGATTGGCTGTTATGAATTGTATCTTTTTGCAATAAAAACTTAATATAATAAATAAGATTGTATAAATCTATAAAGATTGATGATTGGGTGTCGGCCTGATTGGGTAGCTTTACTTGGACATAGGAAAATTAAGAGCGGTTTAAAATGATTTAAGACCTACAGCACGATATTTCAGTGACTTTTTAAACGTCTAAAATTTTCGTTTTGCAATTTAAAAACATGAAAACAAGACTTTTTAAGACGCTGCGGACAACCTGATGAAGAATAAAAGCTGTCTCTTTGTGAAAGTGTTTGTGTGCGTACTGTGTGTAAAGTTGCCAGAAGATCTTATAAACAAGGTTTTTTTCCTCTGTTCAAAACACCAATGCCACAACAGATTAAAATAACTGAACCAATTTAAAAGAATAAGGAAACACGTAATCAGGACAGCATCAACAGCAGAGAACAAGTATTTGGTGTTTCCAGGCAGAGCACAACACGGCTCAACACTGCTTGTTAATTGCCCCCTGACTAAGAAACTTAATTGCTATCAAAGGCATGAGTAATTAAAATCTTAATTATATTGCGCTCTTGGGTAGCTGCGTAAGGCTTTCCAACAGCTCAAAGTGTGAATTTCAGCTGTTAGATACATAAGGTTTATATTAAAAATGACTCTGGTGTTGACACTGATATGAGAAAACCTGAACTAAAAAGGCGAAACTGTAAACGTGAAGAGTGTACAAAAAAAAAAAAAACGAACAGCTTGAACAGCTTATGCAAACAAACCTCATCTATCCTCTGCTCAATCTTCATTTCTCCGTGTTCCTGTATAGACCTGTGGGAAACAACAACAGACGGCTTTATCTCAGCTCCACAGATACACAAGTTCACAGATATTTCACAACCACACAGCAGAGCTTAGAGGAGCACACAGTCCTTTCCCTCGGCTCGCTGCGGACACATGATGAAGACGCTCAAAGTCAACAATACCACATGACGAAGATGAATCTAGAATAATGCTTGTTTTCCCATCGATCTCTTGAAACCACAGACCAGTGAGCACGTTTGATGTCGGATTCTGATTAACGCACAGTCCAGTGAGCATTCACGGAAGGCTTGATATCTCTGAGCTTTGCTTTACAAGACCCACTGAGAATCGATGTCCAAAGAAAATGACAAAGAAAGGTTTAAAATGGTATACACTCACCAGCCACTTTGCTAGTACCAGTTTTAGGACACTTTTGGATCCAGAACTGCATAATTTCGGTTCAGCTGATTTAACAAGGTGATTCCTCAATCATTCCTCAAAGCCAGTGGTCACTAAACTTGTTCCTGGAGGGCCGGTGTCTTGGAGATTTTAGCTGCAACCCTAATCAAACACACCTGAACAAGCTAATCAAGGTCTTACTAGGTTTACTTGAAAAATCCAGACAGGTGTGTTGAGGTAAGTTGGAGCTAAATCTTGCAGGGACACCGGCCCTTCAGGACCGAGATTGGTGAACCCTGCTCTAAGATTTTGGTCCATATTATTGATGTTATCATCACATAGGGTGCTTTCACACCTGCCTTATTTAGTTCAATTGAATCGCATTCGAGTTCGTTTCCCCTTTTGGTTCGGTTCGTTTGGGCAGGTGAGAATGCAGCAATCGTACTCAAGTGGACCAAATAAGCGTACCGAGACCTGCTTAAAGAGGTGGTCTCGGTACACTTTCAAACGAACCCTGGAGCGGTTCGTTTGTGGTGAGAATATGATCCGTACTAAAACAGGTCCAAGTACTGCGCGTTTGGACTAATTCAGCTGCCGTAGGCCGATGCACTGTGCATTATGGGATATGGAAGAAAAATATTTGTTGACAGCACTTTACCAACAGAGACAGAGAGAGAGGGGAAAACATTACCTGATGGATCGTTGGTAATATTTCGGCAAGATGAGCATGTCGCAGTTTAGCTAAATTAATTCACGGCTCCTGCTAAAGTGACGAGCGATGCATTAAACACTGTTTTCCAGCCGTGGCCGCATTTCATTCTCATAATGTATAGTTTGTCTAAAGCAGGGATACAATCAGCCAGCGCAGTCGTCCCTCCAGAGTAAAAGGTTTTGTTTACCTGCGGGAGTTCACTGGCATTTTCCCGTACGTGAATTCTGACCAATCAATAAGCAATTTAGGAAATATGTTTAACAACATCTGGCCAATGAGAGATGTGGATTTTGTCAGATGACTGCATTTTGGTTTGTTTCAACTGGTTCGGACCAAAGCCAGCAGTGTGGTGTGAAAACGACCCAAAGACGGCAGAAGATGCAACAATGTATCATTTATTGCGCTTGTTCCCGACCAAATCAAGCGAACTACAGATGTGAAAGCACCCATAGTTGCCCAGATCTGTCAGCTGCACATCCATAATGTGATTCTGTCATTCAGGCACATCTTTAAGGTGCTCTATTTAAAATAGATATGATGTCTAATTTATAAACAATTATTATGAATATCTACTGAAACTGAACATATGGAGAAAGCTGAGAATGGGGTATGCAAACAAATATTGAAGCTGATATTTTATAATATATTGATGTTTATCGCTACAATTGTTTTGCTCCCGTTTTTCATGAGCTGAACTCAAAGATCTAAAACGTTTTCGATATTCATAAGGAGCCTATTGCTCTCAAATACTGTCCACACATTTGTCTGAATTTGTGAGCACTTCTTCTTTGTCAATATAGTCCATCGACCTCTCAGGTGTGGCATATCATGATGCTTATTAGACAGCATGATTATTGCACAGGTGTGCCTTAGGTTAGCCATAATAAACGGTCACTCCTAAATGTGCAGCTTTAACACACAACAATGTTGACAGTTTTGATAAAGGTGCCATTTTTATGCTGACTGCAGGAATGTCCATCAGACCAGTTGCTCATGAATTAAACTGTCCTTTTACGAACAATAAACAATCGACAAAGGCTTTCAGAGAATTTGGCAGTATGCCAATCGGCCTTAGAACTGCATAGCACATGTAACACCAAGCCAGAATCTCATGATCCAGCATTTTCAACTTCAAGATCATCTGAGTCCTGCCAGCAGGACAGCTGCTGCAATAGGTTGGTATAACTAAAGAATTTCTGCACAAACTGAAACCATCTCAGAGAAGCTAATCTGCATGCTCATCATCCCCATCAGGATCTCAACCTGACTGCAATTCATTGTCATAACCATCTGGCACTTTGGAGAGGAGTTCTCTTAACAGATGAATCCTAGTTTTCACTCCAGTGGCAGACAGTGTATGTGAGGTTGGTGATGTCAACGTTGCGAATCGAGTGGCTCATGGTGGTGGTGAGTTTATGGCATGGGCATGCGTATATTAGACAATGAACACAGCTGCATGTTAATGGTGTTATTTTGATTGCACAGAGCCATCGTGATTCTGAGGCTGATTTTTTTTTTTGCAAATAATCCAAAAACACCACCTCATGTTTCAGCATGATAATGCACGGCCCCATTTTTTAAGGACCCATTGATCATATCACCCACTGAGCATGTTTGGTATGCTCTTGATTATATATGACAGGATGTTCCAGTTATTGTCAATATCCAGCAACTTTGAAAAGCCATTGAAAATCAGTGGACCAACAGTTCACAGGCCATGATCAACAATCTTATCAACTCTGTGAATTAGATGTGTTGCACTAGGTGAGGCAAATGGTGACCATACAAGTTACTAACTGGTTTCGAGTTGCTGGCATGTGATTAGATAATTGCAACAGGTGTACAGAATAAAGTGGCCAGTGTATAAATATTTGGTAAATATAAATGAGAAACACCTTCAAATGATTTCAAAGGGAGTAAAATCAAATCCTGACCTACTTTTCTTGCTTTTTGATATTGGAAATTGGGCATTCAATCAAATAAAATTGAGTCTAACTCACTGGGAAAGATTAAAGGTATACTCAATGTTGCACTATTTGTTATAAATACGTTTTATAGTTTATTACAGTCTCTTAGTACAGTTATGATGACAAACTTTCTGTCTACCTGCTTACACTTATATATTTTGGGGGCTGATGTATTTGCAAAAAAGAAGACTGAAAAAATAGATATAATACTGCTACTGATGTTAGCATGATTTTAGGGGGCATAATGATAATGTACACTAAAAAAATATCTGTAAATTGCCATTTTTTACATATTTTGTAGTTCATGTTTGGAGTTTTTGTCAAACTTATTTAGGCTTTTAAATTGCATTATGGAATCTTGATCCATTTGGAAACCTTTTTCCATTTGGAAAATTTCAGTTATCAATAGTTCTTATAAAAGAATTATTTTTAAAATGGCCTACATAATTTACAAATCAAACAAATCCAAAGATTTTGTCGATTTTTGCAACTCTGCACCGAACTGAGGCTTTCATTTTACAGCTTATAAAACATGTATGTATCTCATAATATCTTATTTAAACCATATTTTTGTTGTCTTTAATCACATGCAGCGCGCACATGAACCGCAACGAAAAAAGCACAGAAGCTCAGAAAGTAAAACTAGATGCTCAAGACATAATCTTTAAAATAATGATTTCTATGAATAAAAATGTAAAAAGGTTTTATGATATAATAATAACAGCATATTATTATATAACCCAACCTATCTCTAGGAAACATCCACACACACATTCACCAACACACTCATACACTAAGGACAATTTAGCCTACCCAATTCACCTGTACCGCATGTCTTTGGACTGTGGGGGAAACCGGAACACCCGGAGAAAAACCCACCGGAAGGCAGGGAGAACATGCAAACTCCACACAGAAACGCCAACTGAGCCGAGATTTGAACCAGCGACCTTCTTGCTGTGTGGCGACAGCACTACTGCGGCACTGCCTCGCCCAGTGTTTCCATTTTGTGATCTGAATTTGTCATTTAAGTGAAAAATATCTAGACTATTTATCATTTCTTAATTTAGTTTGTTTTGTTTTTGTATGTAGTTGGAAACACTACATGTGCTATTAATGTGTTATTAACATGTTCGCATGTTAAAATAAATCAGTATTTTAAAATGCAATATACATTGTGTCAGGCACAAAATAAACTAACATTTTTTTTTATTTTAAAAGTTTTATATTAGTCGGACCAGTGAGCGGTTAATTTTTAATTAACGAGCCACGATTGCCCGTTGGCAAAATTAACAGAAATGAGCACACCTACTTTAAAAACCTGGTAATAAGCTGCCAGTACATTTTTCTGTCTTTACAGACCAATTTCTCTAGTTATTTTTTATTAAAGAACATCTTGTCTCAAACTACTAAAATGTTAATAAAAGTCACTTTGTTAAACTGCAGAGTTCAATTTTCAACATCAAAAGTCAACAGAGCAGAGATCAACATACCATAATGCAATTCACAACTGTAATTAAATGGAAAACACAAAATACAGAAACTGTTAATTAATTTAGCCAATTAATTAAAATCTGAAATTGTGACAGCATCTAGAACAATGTTATCAGTCTTCTAATGAACTATGTCTATTTCATATCTAATGAATGAAAACTATTTTAAGAAGATCATTTAAGTTATGACATTTGTAGTGACTGCAGTGACATTTGTTTCAACATTAAGAGGACATTAAGAGAACAATTACAGCAGTGAAGGGGGCTGGCAAATAGTCAGAAACATAACCAAGAAGGACAAAAAAAATTATAATTACCTCATATTTGCGTATGTTCCCCAGACAGCTAAAAGAAAAAGACATGAGACTTCATTAATACCAAATAACACATTAATTATATATAAATGCAAAGTATGTAAGCTGTAGAAATGCACAAAAATGCATGTATTCTGTATATTGCAGCAAGATATCCCAGCAAAACTCTTAAGAAGCTAAAACAAAATTCACTTGTGATCCATGCATGTCTCTCAACTATTGAACATCATTTAACAGCTTGAAGCCTCTCTTATAGGATAAGAACACATTGTCTCCTGAATAATTATGAGGAACTGATTTACCAGAGATGTACTATAATGTGACACTCAGTACATGGATACCACTAATATAATTTTAACATGATTAAGACAATACTCTGATTACGAGTCTACTATGTACACAGTGAGTTTTGATTACCTTGATCCGACTGAAGTCATAATCGAACTAAACCGAAATCGAATTAAGACATGGAGTATTACTATTTTAGTCACATTATTGAAGTAGAGATGTGTAAACCACTTAATCAAACTGTTACAGTCTTTGCTCTACGCTTTGCAACAGGATACTCCCTACACACAGCTGTTTGACACTTTTTTTTTTTTATTCAGCGTGTGTTAAAACACCAGTTCTTACTTTATACTCGCATCCAATACCGCAGTTTGTCACAGGGGCATGAATGAAATGTTTCTGAATGAAAGTGAAAGTGGCGATCTGCAGTTAAAGTCGACAAGTTAAAAATTAAACACCCGAAATGACTTGAAACTGGACGAAAAGTGCATAGTGGGGTGATGCAATGACGTTAATTGATCTATGTACAATAACAATGTTGAAGGGTCACGAAACACCAAACACTTTTTTGAGATGTTGACAGTCATATATTTGTCCCACTCTGCTAAAAACATTATTAGGACACATATGTAAGTGAAAATTGGTTGTTTTTGCATAATTTCGAGCAAATTCCTGTTTGAAAAGAAATTTTGAAGCTACGTCATGGCCATGAGATCATTGTGTGAATTCAAGCGTGTAGACTGGATGTCTGTACCGGCTGGTACAACTTGACATTTTCGAGCTTTCAGCATTAATTCGCGAGAAAGACTTGGTTCGGACCAATCAGCGCACTCTATCGTGAATGAGGTGCAACTTAATATCCATGATTGTTTCGAAGACTGTTTTTATCTCTTACAGTGTTCAGACGGCAGAGAAATGCCGCGTTGTGTTATCAAATGTAATTAAAATAAATGGAAGTAGAAGAATTGTTCCGAGACATGGGTTGTCAGTGCTGCGTTTAAAAATGTGCTGCAATGAAGGTTTTGTTTTCAATTCTCCGCTGTAAGAGCACAGCTGGACCCACGTGTGGATTACAGTGGTCTGCTAACACGCAACAAAAATGCATTTGCAAGGAACATTTTTTGTTTTGTTTAAATGGTGAAATCTGGATTTGCCGCTCGTCTCCTTTCAAAAACACGCGGCTTCAGTTGCCGTTGACTGTCCTGCCTCTACAGATTTGGTAATTGTGCGATCAGTGTTCTTTGTTTTCGTTTATACAGATGGCAAAGTTAGTTTGTATCGTGAGCAGTACTCTTTCAGTTTTTAAAGACAGACCTTAGTCAAAATGATTTAGTTAAGTTTACAGTAATATCACTACAATATTATGGACTGAAAGATTCACTGTAAATGCTGCTCTTCGAATGTAAACAAATTAATCAAACTATTACCGTGTGTAGAAAGTCTATACACACACAGTTTTCTGACGCTACCTAATGAGTGCATCTAAGTTACCGAGAAATGCTGAGTTTTTTTGTTTTGTTTTTTTTTTCTCCCATTCGGCATGTGGTATCAAACATTCCATCAAAACTACACTCTTCCAGCAGTTCCTCTCATCCAGTATCTCGTTTGTCACAGGGGGGCATGCATGAAGTGTTTCTGGATGAAAGTGAAAGTGCCAAACTGCAGTTGAAGTCAGCAAATTAATAATAAAAAAATAATAATTTGTATACTGATGTCCATGTAAACATAGTCACTGACTTTCTCCCTGCGTCTGTATGTTGTTTTTCCTGTGAAAATAGAGCGTGTCCTCAAACTGAAACTCCCATGCAAACCCTTCCCTCTGTCCCTCCCCCGACACTCCCGCCTAAAGCCTGGTTTATACTTCTGCGTCAAGTGACCGGCGTAACCAACGGCGCATGCAACGCGCGTAGTTGTGCATTTATACTTCTGCGCGCTGTCTCTGTTGGTCTGCATTAACACTTCCGAAATGCTAGTTGGCAGTGAGGTATAAATGTTCCTTTGTGTCGAGTTTCTTCGCTGCTGTTTTGCTTTTCCTGAACACTTCCTGGATGTACAAGTGGCTCAAACTCACTCATTTTGAGGCAGGAACCGGCGGACGTGCAACAACTTTAACTATGAGGTTAACACAAAACAAAACTTTCCATCCGGAGCTCCTTCACAGGACTCCACACTTGTAAACAATCGCTCCATTGGGTTAGCGCCATTCGCGCGGCTCTCTGTCCCACCCAGACTAGTCAGCACTACCAAGCCGACCAATCACAGAGCTTGAGCTACGCGTTGTTGTTGCCCTTTAAACGGAATCATAAAAAAAAAGCAACTAAATACACCTTAATAATATTATTGCCTTATTCAGATTGAGGCAAATAATTCGATCCATGGAATTTGTTCATGTAAACATAGTAAATATGATCATTTAAAAGAACTAAATATGGAACAAAAGGCTTAAAATGAAGCACATTATACCTTCAATTTTGTAGTTCCTACTATTGACCAGTATAATGTGTAACACAAACATGTGTGCTAACATATGTACCTTAACTATTTTTATGATTTATGTCAAAAGCACAAAAAAAATGCATGTAGTGGGAATGTTGGTCATGTATGTGAATGTAAACAGCTGAAGAAGAAATTGCTTTTTTATCCATATATTAGATCTGTGAAATTGTGACTGCATCCAAGTGTATATACTTGCCTACTATATATGCAGATGAAAAACAGTATGCGGGCAAACAAGTATGTTTAAAAAGTAGAACATGTACCAAGATGACTACACAGAGACTGTAGCATGTACAGATAAAGCTCAAACTGTACAGAGTAGTTGAAGTAATTGCTTTAGGGAGTAGGCAATTTCAGACACAGCCAGTGTCCTTTGAACATGGCAACCTCACACTGCCAACGCACGTCAACCAGGAATTTACTTAATGGGATAGTTCACCAAAAATGAAAATAGCCCCATATTTTACACACCTTCAAGCCATCTTCAGTGCGTATGACTTTTTTACTGCTACCTTTGAAAGTATACATTACAATAATGAATTACTTCCCCAAAAAAGCAACTTATTGCCTTACTTAGTCCTTCGCTAAGCCACACCCAAAAAACGGCACACACCAATCATGGTTTAGCAACCATATATATATATATATATATATATATATATATATATATATATATATATATATATATATATATATATACATATATATATATATATATATATATATATATATATATATATATATATATATATATATATATATACATATATATATATATATATACATAAATATATATATATATATATATATATATATATATATATATATATATACATACATAAATATATATATATATATATATATATGTGTATATATATATATATATATATATATATATATATATATATATACACATATATATATATATATATATATATATACATACATATATATATATATATATATATATACACATATATATATACATACATATATATATATATATATACATATATATACATACATATATACATATATATATACACATATACATATATATATATATATTTACTTCTATATATATATATATATATATATATATATATATATATATATATATATATATATTTACTTCTATATATATATATATATATATATATATATATATATATATATATATATATATATATATATATATATATATATATATATATATATAAAAAATCATGAAAAACTAGGGGGTCTGACGTTACTCGCAACTTAGAAAGGTAATATTAATATGTAACTCTCATTTCTGGTGATATGTTACTCCCAACCCTGATCAAGCCTGGCTTTTATGTTACTTTTTAATAAAGTTTTTTTTTTTTTTCTCTTTCAACATAACATACCCCATATGTCATATGCCAAAAATAGCTCTGTCTATTCATCTCAAATTGGTGATGTGATTAAACATTTATTTACCAATTACTCACCCTCAGAAAGATCCAAAAGAATAGCAAATTCTTTTCTATGTTAAAGACAAAATAAAATATTTAGAAAAAAAAGGGAAAGGTAGATGCAGAATCCATGGTAAAAGGTGAATGTTAATAAGAAAACCTGGAGAGGTAATTATGTAAATCCCTCTGCTCACAATCTGGCCAGTTGTTTTCCCATTGGCCTTGTTGCCATCACTGCAACTTCCAGTTGCTGTGTGATTTATGGCAGGCTGTTCTGTGCATGGCCAGCTTGGTATGTGCTACTGATGCCATGCCAATGAAAAAAATAAAAGGAGATGCAATCTGAACCAAAAGGTCCATTTTAGGGGAGGACAGAACCAGGCGCCTGATGGAACAGCAATTATTGGGACCGTAACAATCCCAGTGAAAGTGAAAATTGACTCATTCTCATATCACAGCAAATCTGCAAGACTTTCTTCTGCAAAGCTAAAAAGATAATACTCAAATGAATGCATTTGTGATATTAGCTTTGTCTTCATTTTTGGGGTGGTAGCAAATAAAAGTTTTTGGATATTTGGTCAGTTCTATTGCAAAAGCATACATCATAAAGCAGCTTTGTTGTTGTTTTATAAACGTTAGGTTCAGTCTTAAAAATTACATTGTGAATGTAATTTTTAGCCAATCAGGCTTCAAATCCGAGTGAAACTACACTCCTCTAAATCACTGAAGCCCTGATGATTGCTGAAGCAGGTTCCAAATCATCAGTTCTGCATTCTGCTTTTTCTCCTATCCACCCTCTCCTCAATGGGAATCACTGATGCCACATTCTGCTGGTTAGATTCTTACCTCACCAGCAGATCTTTCAGGGTTGTTTGGAGAGGTGTCCAAAGCACATCAGATGGTCAAAGGGGTACCTCAGGAATCAGTTATTGGTCCACTTCTATTTTTAATTTTCACCACATCTCAAAGAATCCAATCACATGATTTATTGTATTGTTATGATGATTATGCATAGCTCTATCTTTCATTTCAGCCAGATGATCCAATGGTAGTTGCCCAGACATCACACTGCCTGGAGGATATCTTGGCATGGATAAAGATCACTAAGGACATCTAATTAGTCAGGAATCTTGGGACGTAAAAAAAAGGTGGTTTGCTATCTCCAGGTTAGAGGAATGTCCTTACCCCAGGTGGAGGAGTTCAAGTGTCTTGGGTTTTGTTCACAAGTGAGGGAAAGATGGAACAGGGCAGGGAGCACCCCTTATAGGATGAGGAGCTCGAAATAGAGTCGCTGCTCCTCCACATCGAGAGAAGTCAGCTGAGATGGCTCGGTCATCTGTTTGGGAGGTGTTCCAGGCCTGTCCCACCTGGGAAAGGCCTTGGAGATGAACCAAGACATGCTGGGGAAACGATGTCTCTCAGCTGGCCAGGGGAAGCCTCAGCGTCCCGTTGGAGGAGCTGAAGGAAGTGTCTGGAGAGAGGAATATCTGGGGTTCTCTCCTGAGACTGCTGCCTCCGCGACACGGCCCCGGAAAAGTGGATGAAAATGAATGAATCAATGAACCTTTGGGAGATCTTTAATGACAGATGTCCTTCAAAGAGCACATCACAAACGCAGCATGATCATACAGGTGTACCCAGCTTGGTGTGTTTAACCAACTCCTCCAGAAGCTGCACCTGGATGATGGCGCTACAACAGCAAGCTCCTTACTGCATGACCGGCACTACTAGAGCAAGCTCCTGATTAGCTAACGCAGTGAATATTTTCGTCATTTTTTTTTTTTTTAATTGAGTGATTCACACATTTTACATGCCAAATGCCCAAAATGCTTGTGTTTTTCCATCCTTACATCAAAATCACTTGTGGTTAATGCTTCATCCTCTGGTGTGAACACACCATCAGTCCTCTCCTAATTTAATTCCGTTCACTGTAACTCACTGGTGGGACGATCTTCATAATGCCACATGGACTGCTGAATCACTGATATCATTCAAACAGCAACTGAAAATGCATCTCTAACACAAGCAACTGACACAAGATATCAACAATAACAAATAAATAAACGTCCCTTTCCCTCCTTATTCTAGCTCTTATTTTCCTAAGCAATGTCATTTTTTTTGTACAAGAAGTTCTTAAGTTCTTAAACAGTTCTTTTGTGTATTGTTTTCATGTTTCCTGCCACACAGATTGGAAGTCACTTTGGACAAAATCAACTGCTAGTCGGCGCCAATAGCCTAGTGGTACTGTGCGCTGACATATAGCACCAACATGCTCACGGTGACACGAGTTCGATTCTCGGCTCAAGGCCCTTTGCCGATCCTTGCCCTCTCTCTTCCCCAATGCTTTCCTGTCTAAAATCTTTAATTAATCATTATAAAGATAAAAAAAATAACTAAAAAATTGTTTAAAAATAAATAAATCTGCTACATGAAAATGATTGTGTTTGATAAAACATGACTTTAAATGTTTGTTTTTGCCAGACCAAAAGAATCAAACTACAAGTGTGAACACCCTCTGATTCCAACTTTATGAAATGCAATGTAGTCCTATAAACCATAAAGTGTATAAGAAGTGGCACTTTCAGGTATACCAGCTTCTGAGCGATTAAATGAACAAGAAATGGAATAACCCAGATTCCAAACCTGACTAACTACATCTAGTCAATGCCTTACAGTTGCAGTGGAAAAATTATCTTTAGTGCTCCCTGTCAGTAGGCGTGAAAATTGTGTTTTGAGCAGGTGGGCAACAGCGGAAGACTAGTTTATCAAGGTCACACTTTTAGTGAGAAACTCTGTTTCTGTCCTGGGGCCTCTTTAGAGATCCAAAAAAAACTGGAGCAGATGTTTCTCAATGTAGCATTCCCCATGACCCAAATCTATCTTTCTGAATTTTTTCATCCTGGTTTTGGGGTCTCCATAACTTAAAACCCAAGGCTGTGTAAAATTTGTGTCAGTGGTGTCTCTACTGTCTCAGCCAAGTATTAATCAACAGTCTTGATAATAAAGACCCATTGTGCACCTTTGCACAAGGCTTAAACAGAATGGCTGTGTGGAGACTTTATAATAAAGCACAGTATTGATTGTTCACATGCATTGTTCTATTCAAACATCATTAAGCTGGAAGTTGAGTGTGATGTGAATAAAGCTCACTTATCAGTCAATAAAGAGCGTTTTACAAGCTCCATTAGAAAATTCTGTTAAAATCTACACTCTGTGCTTTGTACATGCTAATACACAAGACAAATTATGCATGCTATGAAAGTGTACACTATTGTAGATTATATGGTGCACGTCAATGTACATTCAGCAGCTTAAAAAATTTGTAATTGAAGCCCCCATTGTGTCGTTCGTCATGCTAAAATGACATTACCTGCAGGGTTTCATTAGACTTGGGAGAACATTTTTAAGCTTTAAGCTACCACCAAAAGCAGTTAAACAACCAGCATAGTTATTAAAAGAAAAAACAAAGTGACACTGGAACTCGCTTATCACATTTTACAAACAGAGATAATGGAAAAATCAATATCTGTATAGACAAGGTAAGCCTAGTTCACACTACAGGATTTTAAACATCAGCAGATCGCTGTGCCGTTCACACTACATGACTTGACTTTGTGTCTTTCAATCTCTGTGGTGTTCACACTACGCGACACTCTGTGAATGATCCATAAGAGGGGGGTCACACACTACATGATCTGACAACAACTCATTCCCCAACAGCTCATTCAAGCTACTAAACCACAGCCAATGAAATTTTGAGGGAGGAGTCGTCAGAAAAAGCTGAACACTATTGGCTGCTTGTGTGCTGATGACATCACTGACAGCTAGGGTTGTAACGGTATGAATTTTTCACGGTATGATAATCGTCTAAAACAATACCACGGTTTGACGGTTTCGCGGTATACGGTATGTTACAAAAGTTACAAAATAATAGAACAGTGAAGCAAATTTGACTTTTTCCAAATAATATATTTTTAGTTACTATAAGCAACACCACTTACAATGAACAAATAAAAATAAGAAAATAATAAATAATGTGTCAAAGTCCAAATAAACATGGTGCAAATCCTCAGTAAAAAATAGATATAAATATTTACTATACTATAAATAGTTACATAACGAAACTAGATTCAATATGGAACATCCTTAGGTTTTATGTGCCAGCATGGATATGGTTGTCTGTGGATATGGATTTGGATATGGTTGTCTGCAATGCAGACAAACAGCTGCATCTTCATTTACGTCTTTTGAAAACAGCAAGAGCAGCAGTTCGTCTTTGCTGTGTCACTGTTTTGTCATGTTTCTGTGCTGCTGTGCATGCAAAAGTACTTAGTAAAAGAATTATTTCATGCAAAACTTTTTTTTTTTTTTTTGCGTTTTATTTAGCCGCGCATAAATGTATGCCTATCTCTCATTCCGTGTTGTTCAAAAAGCTTGGTCCACAAACAAAAGCGAAACCTATGCTTATTGGTTGTGATATAGCGAGTTTGAACCAATCTGGGCATGGAGGAGGGACAATGCATCAATGTATCATGTCTGATTTGTCCGGAGACACAGTGACGAGCGTTTCTTTGTCAAATCAGCGTTGTCAAACGTTGATGACGTAACTGCACTGATTCCGGAGCCTCTGAAAGTCCGCGAATGTTATGTGATACAGCACTGGAAAGCTGAGCTTCTCTTCTTTATGCCAATCTTTGAATTGTATGAATCGGATCAGCGGATCAAAAGTTATTAAACATTTAATAGCAATACTTATTTTTAGCCGCGGGCGGCTGTCTCGGTCTTTAAGGGTTAAAACCGTTGATATGCAATTGTTCATGGTATGATAATCGTGCACGTTCAAATCGTGGTAAACCGTCATACCGGTATATTGTTACAACCCTACTGACAGCGTTTTAAGCTTTAAAGAAAGCATTTAAAAACATCGTCAAATCAGCTGATTTATCAGAGGATTAATCACTCATCTGCAAGGTTCGAGTGGATAGATACACAGAGAGTTTTTAATTTTTGTAATTGTATAACTCTTTGAAATAAAACTAACAAATAACACCCTGCCGTTTTCTAACTATCAGTGTTTTTCTTTCTGACATTGTTATTTTTTTATTGCAAAACAGTAAAGAACTGAGCATTTCTGCCTTAAATTACCATATTGGTTAAAATGACTGCATGCATGTCTGATACTTTTCGCTGTGACTTTAAATATGTGTGCATTCTTTTGCCTAGCAACTTCCTGCTAACATAAACAAAACTTTCTGATGGCAAAAACATCAATTTACTTCAGATATCTTTCAAAACAGCATATTCTGTGCCGTGAAATAGCTCCTGTTTGAAAGTGAAAATGAAAGCCAAGACCTTTGCGTGTTCTAGTATCTTAACTACATATTTATAGGCTGTATTACCAAAAAAGATTCTATTTTTAGGGTAATGGTGTCATTAAATATGATGCCAGATATTCAAAGCTTAATTTTAATATCTCAATAATAGCTTTGAATGTAAATATGTTGTGACAGTATGGCGTTTTATATGATGAGAACGGTCAGAATGACCAGTATGATAATTCTAATAGTTACAGAATTCTAGTTCCACTGTTAATATAGCCTACTCTCATGTCTGTGTTAACGCAGAATGAAGCGAGTGCATCGATGCCCATTCTGACCAATCACAGATGTTTCTGTTGAGCTCCTGATCAAACAGGCATTCAGCTCATGCTGATATTATCTCTTATTGGCTGCAGCTCGTCACTACATTGGAGTTGGCCGACTGCTCTGGAATATTTAGCATGCTAAATGTTGGATTTCCGTCTGCGAGATGTCAGCGACGCATCAGCGAGCCTCGTTGATGCGTTGTTCAGTAGTTCACACATAAAGAGCGGCGAGCGCCATGCACCCGCAGATTTCTTCCCCATCACAGCCCGATCTGTCGGCGAGCTCGTTAACTTCCAAATCGGGCTCAAATTAGGCTTAAAATCCTCTAGTGTGAACTAGGCTGTAGCAATATAGATCTGATGCCAGAAAGACATAAAAATAAATGCATTGGTCCAGCTCAAGGAGGAAAGATTTAATAAGGGAGAAAAGTAATGGATAAATCCTTAGGTTTTTTTTGTTTGTTTGTAATGTTTTTCTCTGCGAGTCAATTATAATTTAGGCACTCTCTAAAACTCACTAGTATCAGTGTAATTTGCATGAAACTCAAGAGGTCATCCTTCTGATATCTTTCAACCTGCGGCTACCCACACTAACGTCTATTTGATTTATTTTAGACACTTTTGGGTGTGTTCAAACTTGCCACTTTTGCTTTGGATGCAGTCAGTTTCATTTAAATAAGTTTAAATGCTCCTATCTGAATCAAAATGTGCACTAAACAAGTCATCTTTTCAGCTGTCTTCAAATCATCCAAACTGATACTGCCATCAAATCTTTCAGCGAGTCTGAATATCTTATTTAAAATCAAAACTGAAAAGACATGACCCCCAAAAATACAAACATTATGACACCCTGAATACTGTCAAAGAGGATGCATATTCATAAAGTGAGATTAATCAAAAGAAACCATCTGCAGCACTCAAGGGCAAATCTGATGCTCTGAATGACAGCTGATATAAAAGCTACATTCAGATTGAACAAAGTGACTGAAGTACAATATGCTGCCTCCATAACACTTTTTCTATGCACATAAGATAAAGACATTCAGAAAACCACATCATGTTTTTCAGCACCTGCGTCTGTGCAAAAGTTGTTGGTGTTTAGCAGTTATCACATATAACACTTGACAAAAATAACTGTAATCCTCTTCATTAAACTACTAAACTTCCATGTCCACACATGGAATGTTTTCTCTGGGTAAAAAAAAACACCTAAGCAGCAATATGTTAGTGAAAGTCCCGATACCATCATAATAAATATGTAAAAATTACAGCAGTAAGATAAAAAATATCTAATCATATATGTTTACATGAACATCAGTAGTCTAATTCTTTGCTTTAATCTGAATAAGACAATAATATGATTAAGTTCTTTACATGAGTTGCTTTTTAAATGTTCTTTCATGCTCCAGTTTAACATGTTATAGTACATATTATTCTTACACTATGCATGCAAACAGACAACGGCGGATGCAACAGGTCATCTCTGCCATTTCTTTGAGAAGGGTCTGGCTGCACTTGCACCTTCAGGCTTGCACGCTCGGGCTTGCATGTTCAGGAACCCACGCCTGCAAGTGACATCATTTACAATCGACACCTGCACCTGTCTCGTCACTTGAAATCAACAAAAATGAACCAAAGGTTTCCAGTTCGTTTGCGTTGACCGTGACAATTCTAAGTACTCAAGTTGTACACCATGACAGACCCCACCCCACCCTGTGTATTCATCATATGATTATAATGCTTTAATGTAAATTTACCAAAGCAGGCTACTATTAACATTTATACCAGCAAAGCGTATTATTTATTTATATGAACTATCAGGTCTAAATAGACACACAAAGTTTTCATTCACAGTTATGAATAAAAAAAAAACACCAGGCGAATTAGAATTTTAGTTTTTATTTTAAACATTTCAAGTTGTAGTATTACAACTAATGTATACACATTATGGAGTCTCGAATAACTTGGGAAACTATTGTTTATTCAGCAGGTCCCAGGACGATTACAAACAGGAATGCAGATGTAGATGCAAGTGACGTGGCCAGAGAGTGCAGGGCTTGTTTGCAAGTGCTTAATCATCTTAAAAATCTCACAATTTAATACATAAACTTATATATACGTGTTGATATAGCACGTCTGCGCAGGAGTGCAGCCATATGAAATCGGAGTTTCAGTGCGGTCTCTACATGATCCCAGCCCAGTTTTTATGTCCTCCACACATAATGTTAAAATCGACTCGATAAGGGAACGTCTCGACTCGCTTAACGGAAAGAAAGCGGCACAGATGATGTGTAGCATCACATGCAAAGCTGTTGTAAGGAAAGTATTCGTGGTTCGTTTCGATCTGTTTACGTGACTATAGTAACTGCGGCGCCTGTCGTCGTATGTTGCCAGAAACTACAGTCGTGAAACACTTAGAAGGCACTTGAGTAAGGGTGACAGATAAGAAGTTTGTTGCAACGATCTGGATGAAATCCGTTACCGTCGATTTTTGGACGAATGAATGAACATTGGCGATTTTGCAATTACTAAACTAAACTGAAAACTATGCTATATACGCCTAATTTTATTTTGATTGGATGCAAAATGGAATAAAACATTATAAATAGATTAACAAATTTAAAGTTTTGTTTTAGAAATTAAAACACAAAAAAGCTTGAGGATTTCCGAAAGCTAATGACCATTGAAATGCATCGCATAGTCGCTCAAACGGAGAGCGGAACAAGACTGGTGGCATGAGTGTTAAACAAGTCTGACAGAGGAGCTTATGGTGGATACATTTGTTTGTGTTTATTTTATGATTCCAGTAGAAACATATCTTTTATAATTACAGTTTAATATAATTACAATATTATTACACCTTCATGAGCTAGGCTTTACCAATTTACAAAAACATGACGGTCGATATAAACTGATAACAGCACACTAAACCTGCCTCTGAAGTTCCAGGCTGTTTTTGAGAGGATTATCCCAGAAAGAGCACTAAATCCTGCAGACATGTGGAGCACAGACAGGGGAAAGCCAGACAGATGCTGGATAGAAGTGACTCAAAACAAAACAAGAAAAAAAAAGTAGAATTAGGTGAGGGGAAAATACCCCGCAAAACGCTAAAGTGGTAAAAACCTAACAAATAGGACTCAAAAATATCTTAATGCAATGATAACACACTGATCCTGAAATGAATTTCCTTGAGCAGCTCCATAACTAGGTCAAATCACCTGCATTCCTCCTAACTGTCAGAAAACTGGGTTACGTGTTCTTCTTGCAATTTGAATATGGCCAATTGCTTCTCACATGGGATTCAGTGATGCCAATGAAACCTCCAGAAGTCACAGGACAAGCTAAAAATAGCAGTGACTAGCAGTGTTCATTTAGCACTGCGATAAATAGATTCCATTAGTGAAGAGGAAATAGTCAGATGGGAAAAATATGTATGAATGACCAAAAATAGCAGTGCTTGACGTCTCATTCATGTCTTTCCACAATTATGCGAACTGTACCAACTAAGGGAAGGAAACACTGCAGCATCTAGGATTACATGGTTTTACAGACACAAACTTTCCTGACCTTTTAGTGACTTTCTGCTCTATGGTGCAGAATAATGTTTAAAGCTGCATGTCCTGGTGCTGGCCGGAGCGCTGACCATTAGCCGATTGATTTTCACTGATCCTCTGTAATCTCTGGCTTTAATCTCCATCTCTGGGGCTTTTGACACATAAACCAACACTTCACAGCACTGACCACATAAAGCCCAATGGAACCCTCAGCAAGTGCAAGTGTTGATGGCCATTGAAAAACATTAGGGATGTGCAGGACTAGTCAACCCGTATCACATCTGGTACAGCACCTACTAGTCGACACTGAAAACGATAGTCTACTGTAAGAGATCAAATTATTCAAATCATCATCATTATCATCATCATTTTGAAATTTGATTCAAAAGAACAAACAAGAAAAAGCTTGACTGAAACTACCTTATACCTCATGCTGTGTTCACACCAGACGAGGAACGCGCAAATAAATCACGTTATTTGCGTGCAAATACAATGCATCTGGAAAGTATTCATAGCGCTTCACTGTTTCCACATTTTTATGTTACAGCCTTATTCCAAAATAGATTAAATGCATTTATTTCCTCAGCATTCTACACACAATACCCCATAATGACAATGTGGAAAGAGATTTTTTTTTTGGAAATTGCTGCAAATTTATTAAAAATAAAAAAAACTGAAAAATTACATGTACAGAAGTATTTACAGCCTTTGCTCAATACTTTGTTGATGCACCTTTGGCAGCAATTACAGCCTCAAGCCTTTTTGAATATGATGCCACAAGCTTGGCACACCTGTCTTTGGGAATTTTTGCCCATTCCTCTTTGCAGTACCTTTTAAGCTCTATCAGGTTGGATGGGAAGCGAAGGTGTCCAGTCATTTTCAGATCTCTCTAAAGATGTTCAATAAGATTTGGGTCTGGGCTCTGGGTGGGCCACTCAAGGACATTCACAGAGTTGTTGTGAAGCCACCCCATTGAAATTTTGGTGGTGTGCTTTGGGTCATTGTCCTGCTGAAAGATGAACCGTTGCCTCAGTCTGAGGTCAAGAGCACTCTAAAGCAGGTTTTCATTCAGGATGTCTCTGTACATTAGTGCATTTAGATTTCCCTCTATCCTAACCAGTATTCCAGTTCATGCTGCTGAAAAACATCTCCACAGCATGATGCTGCCACCACCATATTTCACTGTAGAGATGGCATTAGCCTGGGAATGAGCGATGCCTGGTTTTCTCTAAACGTAACGCCTGGGATTCACTCCAAAGAGTTCAAGTTTAGTCTCATCAGACCAGAGAATTTTGTTTCGTATGGTCTGAGAGACCTTCAGATGCCTTTTGGCAAATTTGGCAGGGAGTGGCTTCCGTCAGGCCACTCTATTATGCAGGCTTGATTGGTGGACAGATGGTTGTCCTTCTGTAAGATTCTCCTCTCTCTAAAGAAGAACGCTGGAGCTCAGACAGAGTGACCATCGGGTTATTGATCACCTTCCTGACTAATGCCCTTCTCCACCAATCACTCAGCTTAGATGGCCGGCCAGCTCTAGGAAGAGTCCTGGTGGTTCCAAACATCTTTCTCTTATCGATGATGAAGGCCACTGTGCTCTTTGGAACTTTCAGAACGGCAGAAATTTTTCTATAACCTTCCCCAGCCTTGTACCTCGAGACAATCCTGTCTCTGGGGTCTACAGACAATTCCTTTGTCTTCATGATTGGTTTGACATGCACCGCCAACTCAGGGACCTTATATAGATAGGTGTATATTCAAATGGCTAACAAAATTTCAAAATGGCTAACATAGATTTTATTGAGAGAGTAGCTATGTTTATGTGCTTTAGGAAGGCTGAAACAGCCTATATTCATTCGGCACCATGTCTAAGATTATTTGCCCTCAGGACACCAATAACTGGCGCTATGTTATAATCAGCTAAAGCTACTGATTTGTTAACATGGTGCGAATGACCGCAGAAGTTTAGATTTTTCAATGAGCGATTTGCACAATACTATTAGCACTGCGGAGGCGACGCAGTGGCGCAGTAGGTAGTGCTGTCGCCCCACAGCAAGAAGGTGACTGGGTCGCTGGTTCGAACCTCGGCTCGGATGGCTCAGTTGGCGTTTCTGTGTGGAGTTTGCATGTTCTCCCTGCGTTTGTGTGGGTTTCCTCCGGGTGCTCCGGTTTCCCCCACAGTCCAAAGACATTCGGTACAGGTGAATTGGGTAGGCTAAATTGTCCGTAGTGTATGAGTGTGTGCATGAGTGTGATGAATGAGTGTGTGGATGTTTCCCAAAAATGGGTTGTGGCTGGAAGGGCATCCGCTGCATAAAAGTTGGCGGTTCATTCCGCTGTGGCGACCTCAGATAAATAAAGGGACTAAGTCGACAAGAAAATGAATGGATGAATGAATGAATGAGCCTCAGGATGTCGTTTCACATCTAAGGTGAGGGAATATTCTGAATGTAAAAGAAGTTAACATGTTTAGTGTCTGAGACAACGGCGAGCCCTTGACTAAAGATGATCTGGAGCTCTGCCAGAAAGAGCTGTCTATTCCACCACCTTGGAGGTGGTATGGGAGCAGAATAGCAAGGGTTCAGCATCACTGCAATGCCCTTGATAAGTCAATGCTTTGCGAATTGAAATGATTATGCATCAATTTTAAGTTAATATTTGAATTAGAGCTGCACGATTCTGGCTAAAATGAGAATCGCGATTTTTCTGCTTAAAATAAAGATCACGATTTTCTCACGATTCTGTAGATGTAAAATAAAGGTATGGTAAAAACAAACATATGGCACAACCTCAATAATAATATTATGTGTAGGTCTACTGGTTTCTATAAATAATTCTATTTAACTTATAATAATTATGATGTTGAATTATTATGTTTGAGATATATGCTTGCAATCTGTCATATTAGACAATTTTATTCACTGGTAATTTGCCATTATCAGATATATCAGATATATTCAACAATATATAGGCTACAGTAGTTATACTGACATTGTAAACATTTATTTTCATGCACAACTGTGTGTGCACTATGAAAGAAAAACATATCAAATGCTTGTCGTAATCATACCTCTAATATGCGAGATGATCATTTACACAGGCACTTTCGGTTTCATTTTGACTGCTAAGTACTTGTTCATACTTCGCGCGCGGCTCCCAAACGATCACTCTGTGCCACAAACTGAATATTATTTACATCTGTATTACCTGTTACTCGCAACATTTGCAGGTTCTGTTAACTAAAGTAGACGTGCGCGCGCCTATCATTAAGTAGAGCGCGCGCGTTCTCCCTCTCGGTGACAACAGCTCACGGTCAGAAGCTCACGTCACGTGTGATTTCCCGGCCGCGAAAACATCATTATATGAAGACAAAAATGAAATTTTTAGGTGAATTATACCTTATAAATACAGTATGTGACATTCAACATCATTTGGAGGTGTCAATGTCACTGAGCAACGTGTGTGAAACAATGAAAAGACTCGAGCAGCCGCCTTTTCTTCTCTCCTGAACTTGAAAATATGATTGACAGAATCGTAGAAATGCTGGATTAAGATCGTCTATAGGGGGTCGAATCGAGATCGCAATCTTTTAACGATTAATTGTGCATTAATTTTGTTTGTGCAATCTATTATTTTCCTTAAAGCTGCTTCTGACCATGACGTGTTTACACTAAATGGTTATAAGAGACATGTTTAAAGGATTATATGCAGCATCCTTAATTTATTTTCTTAGGTAAGGAGAGATCTCTACCTAAGTATCATACTTAAAAGATAAATGTGCTTTATGCATTATAAAGCTTGAAGCATCAGAATCGCTACTCTGTATTGGCTGATCAACATGAAAGGGAATCTGCACATGGTATCGACTGCAAAAATCTTGATTGGAGCATCCCTATAAAATATGTATTATTTTTAAATATGTTCTAATTTATTTCTTTTTAATTTAGATAGTCATATTGTATGTAATGTATTCATGTGTGTGCACGTGTGTATACATATAACAAATTTAAATATAGAGCCTTTCATTAACTTCATCAAACCCCCTGCAGTTCCCTAATGAACGTCACGTAAAGAGAACTGCTTGCTTTTTAAATCGAGACACTAGTAAAGAAAGAACCACAAGCAGAGAGGAAAATTGAAGAAATAATCTTTCAAGCACCTGCTCCATTTATTGGCATCACGTTAACAGTGATGAATAGCTTTAAAATAAAAAACACTGCTAATTTTGAATCTTTTTCTGCTCTTTTAGGTTCTTTGTATCATAAAGATGAGCAAAGAATACTGAGTAATGACTCACTAATGCAACTGACAAGTATGCAGACTGATGCCAGAAAATGGATTGCTGGTGCACAAGACTAATCATTAACAGACCTCTTCATTTCTACATTTTTGAGGAAGAGCCATACTACGTGGGGGTAGGGGGTTGGTGGAACCTCTGGTTTGCAGGTGTGATCCTGATGAATGCATAACTACCATTGTGACAGCTCATAATTATACTGGACTGTGGTCACTGTCACACTAGTGAGAGCCCAGCAGCGACTGCCGCTGATATTTTAATATTAGTCTGTGGTGATCACTATGGTAACTCCAGGTTGGATGAAAAAACCTTTCACATTTCCCAGTGAGAGACTTTAGGTCGGCATGAAATCAAAATGTACTCTTCTTTTTTTCTTTTTTTTTTTTAAATGATATGTCTGTGCACTTCATTACTTTGTAAAAGAAAATTTGCCCTCATATGAAATACCAAAACCTTCCCCTCACCCTCAAAACAACATTTTTTTCCCACTTTTAATCACATGGAAATTGGCTGTAGTGTGTGTGAATTAGAGAATATGTGTATGTATGTGAGAATGTTTTCCAGCACTGAGGTTTTCACGATCAATGCTGGGTTGTGGGAGGAAGTGCATCCGCTGTGTAAAGAAATATCCAAAGGAATTAGTGGTTCATTCCGCTGTGGCGACCCCTGATAAGCCAGAGAATACGCCGAAGGAAAGTGAAATAAAAATACGGCAGCTTAATCAACAAGCAATTAGGCATACAAAATGAGAAACATCAGACTTTGTTCAAAGCAGCAATGTCTACACATATTGCTATTTCTAATCAGAATCAGATTTTACTTTAAAAAAGAACACTCTTCACACCAAGACATGCTCCAATCTTAAAGGGTCACGAAACACCAAAACACATTTTTTGAGCTGTCGACAGTCGTATATGTGTCCCACACTGCTAAAAACACTATTAGGACACCTATATTTCACTAAAAAGTGTAAATTGGTTGTTTTTGCGTTATTTCAAGCAAATTCGTACTTCCGGTTTGAAATGAATTTTTGAAGCTGCGTCACGGCCATGACATAATAGCGTGTATTCCAGCGTGCAGACTGGACGTCTGAGCCAGAGTGTGTCTTATTACGTCTTACAGTGTGATGCATTAATGCATGAGTAAAGCTTGGTTCAAACCAATCAGCGCTCTCTATTTTGCAACTTCATTAATATTCATTACTGTCACAGTGTTTAGACGACAGAGACGCCACGTTGTGTTGGCAAAACAAGCGTGAAGTGTTGCTTTTATAGTTTGCTGCCGTTAAGTTTTGTTTTCATTTTCTCTCTGTGAGAGCGCAGCTGGAGACACGCGTGGATTAACAGTGTACGCGACGCGCGACAACAATAAATACGTGTCTAAGGAGGAACATTGTTTACCTGAGAGCTGTTCTCATCTGCAAACGCTGAGATCCGGATTCGCTTGTAGTCTCCTCTTAATAAAGACGCGGCTCTAGTTGCTGGTGATTGTCCTGTCTCTACAGATTTGGTAAGTGAGCGACCAGTGCTCTTTGTTTATTCAGTTTGTTCGTATCGAACAAACTATTGCACCGAGTGTAAACATGTTAGCACCACAACCAAACTTTAACCTCGTGTAGGATTTTCACCGCATTTTGTGACCGGAATAACACATGCGGCTTTCTGACGCTACCTGCCGTGTGCATTTAAGTTTCAGGGAAATGCGGAGTTTTTTTTTCTCTCATTCGCCATGCGGTATCAAACATTGCATGAAAAATACACACTTACAGCAGTTCCTCGAATCAAATATCTCGTTTGTCGCGAGGAACATGAATGAATTCCCTGAATAAAAGAGCCAAACTGCAGTTAAAGTCCACCATTTAATAATTTGTCAAATAATTTGACTACAGATGTCCATGTAAACACAGTCACTTTGTGACTCCCTTGTTGGGTGTGTGTTTTGACTCTGAAATTCAGAGCGCCCAAATAGACACTCCCACACCATGCCTCTTTTCTTCCTCCGACACTCCCCCCTAAACAAAGCTGGACAGTGGACACGCCCACTTTTCTGACTTTTTCGAAAGTAGAGGTGTGAAAACACCCTGCTAAAACGAGGGGGTTTCATGGCCCTTTAAGTATTATGCATTATGTTTTTAGTCCTCTAAATATAGAGCTAATAATGCCCTTCAGATTGTTCATCTAATTATGATTCTGCCAGACAAAGGTTACAAAAATAATTGGAAAATATTTTTCTTTGCTCCTGCATTAATATTGGTGTTGTGGAAGGGACGTTTATAAGCACTTGCCCTAGAGCTGTCAAAAAACACAAAGTTCACCATTTAACATAACAGATCCAACATTAGGCCAGTGCCAAATGACACTTGCTCACTCCTAGCGAGCCAAAAACACAAGAACAAAAGCAGACACATTAACTAAAGCGCTGAGATAATAATTAAAATGCTCGACTAGATGAGCTCAATGTCCTCAATAATAAAAAAGGGATGAGCTGCATATGGGTCAGTGATGCAGATAAAGCAGCTGCAGATATCAGTACATGAATACAACACAGCTAAACCTAATGCCCGGTCCAGCGACAAAACAAAACTGCCAAAACAGCAACAGCTGCTAAAAGGATATAAACTCCCTCTGGCCGGTGTATTTACCAACAAATCAAACTCAAACGAACTAAAAACGATGTCCTAAAAGTAGAGGTGTAACGATACACTCAGCTCACGATACAATGTGTATCATGATATAATGTTCACGATTCGATATGTATCACGATATTTGGAATAAAATTTTTAAATTAAACTGAAATGCAAATTTTATTTTATGTTTTATTTAATTACCAAGTAAACTATTTTTTATGTATTTATTTTGTTTCAGCTTGTTAAACTGAACCTTCTTTAAGAAAATAAATTAAACAGGACTGTCTCTGGAAAATAAAACAATTCAAAAACTTCTTATAAAATATTATTGAAATGATTCAATTCAATTGAATTTAACAGTAAGAGCTTAAGGCTTTGCTTGGTCACTTGCGTTTTTTGTGTGTGCAAAAAAATAATAATAAATAAATAAAAATAATCTACATTTCCAGGTAATCAGCAGTTCTATAAAATAATCCTGAACTTATGTGTATCTGTCTGAGAGGTTTTTATGGATGGCTGTCTTCATGTTGGGCATGATGAGTGACAGGGTGGCCGTCTTTTCATTACACAGGACAGTCGTGGCTCTTTTCAGCAGTTTAGGCAGGTTTACTATTTCTTCGGCGTCGCTGATGTCGACGCTATCAAGTGTATCATGTTGACGTGCATTTTTGTGTACCCCTGTACTCAAAAGGGTTAATGCTCGTCGTAATCATAACTCTAAAATGCGATATGATTATTTAAATAATGTGCATGCTTTCGGTTTCATTTCCACTGCTGTTCATACTTCCCACGCGGCTCCTGAGCGATCACTCTGTTTCACAAACTGAATGTTGTTTACTACTTTATTACCTAAGACGTGCATGTCTATCATAGTCCGCCCTCTGTAGTAACAGCTCACGGTCAGCTCACGTCATGTGTGATTTTGCGGCCGCCAATACATCATTATATGAAGACAGAATGATATTTTAGGGTGAATTGTACCTTATATGCAGCCACTGATTTGATTTCATTTTATTGACAATGATGTATTGTATTTATTGTACTGTAAGTGTATATTGTATTTGTTATAAGTGTTAAATTTGTTACTTCCTGCCCAGGGACTACAGATGTAAATTAGCTTTATAGCTAACTCTGGCACAACAAGTCATGTTGTACATTGTCCCTGTGTAAATAAATAAAGTAAATAAAAATAAAATAAAATAAATACAGTATGTGACTCTTTCAACACCATTAGGAGGTATCCATGTCACTGTGCAAAGTATGTAAATCACTGTAAAGACTTTAAAACTTTGGCTATGTTTGACCCAGTATGCGTGTCAAAAAGCGGACGAGTCTAAAGCAATGACTGTACAACCAAAATGTTGCCAGACGTCTGATTTTGAGAGGATGGGCCATCCTCTATTTCAACTCCACTCATCTTGGTCTGCTAACGTTACTGCTGCTGCAATCTAAACTCTTGTGCGACAGCAGGTGGAACGTAGCTCACGTGCAAACAGCTCAACTAATAAGAGAAAACGGACGTCATATCGTAATGAAATCGTCATAACGCCACGATGCATTTTGCATCGCAATAAATTGTACTACGATAAATCGTTACACCCCTACCTAAAAGTCTTCAGGACTAATAAATTTCCATCATTATTCAGGTTAACTGCAATCAAAATGAGAGAATCTGCAGAAACTAGATTACATATGTAACCAAGACATTCTCACACTTGTAAGACCATTTGTTTAGTTGTGAAACTTTCACAATGCTGCAGTTTCTTCTTGGTTTATTTCACGTTCATAAAGCAATATTCCTAACAAGCTAAATCCGTCAAGCCAGTAAGCTGTCATCTCATTTATCAGAACACAAATGTTTATGTTATGGTATTACACTCCTATCAGTCATCTCTCAGAATGGACAACAACAGCTCTCCAGCTGTCTAGACAAGCTGTATTTTCCGGTCATATTTATTTATTTATTTTTGGGGTAAGCTGTCATATTACTTTAAAATTTTGAGCATGAACGAAGACTTCACCAGCAACCAGTATACAGAAAAGTATGCAATCGCTGTGCTTACATGTAAAAGATCAAAGCTGAGAAATAAATGCTTGAAATAAAGATCACGATTTTCTCACGATTCTGTAGATGGAAAATAAAGGGTAATATGAGTCTGCAATTATTATTGTTTTTTCTCAAACATATGGTAAAACAACAATAATATAATGTGTAGGTCTGGTCTACTGGTTTCTAGAAGTAATTCTATTCAACTTATAATAATTCTGATGTTGAATTATGTTTCAGAAATAGGCCTATGCTTGCAATCTGTCATTGACAACATTATTAGACCATGTTATTCACTGGTAAAATCAACATTATAGACTAGAGTAGTTAAACGGACACTGTAAACATTTATTTTCATGCACAACATGTCTTCGCTATGACAAAAAAAAAACATATCAAATGCTTGTCGCAATCATAACTCTAAAATGCGATATGATTATTTAAATGACGTGCACGCTTTCAGAAGATTTTTTTATTTACATCTGTTTTTAGTATCTCCAGCAGAAAAAAAGGGATTTAAAAAATGCTGTTTTAAATTGTAAATAAATTAGTGTTTTTTAAACAAATAAAGACAGCAGAAGTGAAAAATGTATTTGAATTACTTAGCATGACATTTTTACTGTTCCAGAATATTTTAAGTGTTTCCAAAATTAAAATAGGCCTATATTGTGTTCAAAGGGGGAAAAGGTTTGTTTTTTTGTTTTTTTTTTACCCAGACATTTAAAAAATATATACTTCCAGCAGTAATCACAACACCGTAATAGGTTATCATACCATCAGAATCTTATACCGGTCCATGCCTACTTAAACCACAGCTTTAATTTGTATACGAGCAATTCCATGAAAATGTCAACCTTGCCATGAAAAGAAAAATGTTTTTATCAAAATAGCGAAACCTTTTCTACATTTTTTGCGCAGGCAAGTGTTTTACAGAACTTTAAAAATACTTAAAAATGTCTCTGTCAATGTTTTCAAACTATTATATTTGATTTAACAAAGTCAAACAAATGGCAATTTCACACCCGTCACATCCATAACGAAAAAGCGTCACATCCATAACAAAGCTTTTACCTCAAAAATGCAAAAATGTCAAAATAAAATAAAATCAATCAGTTTTGTTCCATAAAGAGCCAACTCTTATCCTTGAAAATTATTTATTTTGGGTTGTGCAGTTTAATTCACAGAATTTCTACGAAATATGTTGTATACTGTAAACTCACAGACTTTATTTGTCACATCCATAACGCTTGTTTATTTTCCTCATTTAAAGTATAAAAATGTTCACAGATTGAATTTTTTTGATCCCATAACTCTGTTGGTAGTTGTTTTGGAAAATATAAACAGATGATTCAATATAATGTTAACGTATACTTTCTCTGCGAATTTATGTTTTGAATTTTTACTGCAAATGTCACATCCATAACGCTGGAATCAGCCATACATTCATTTTTCTGAACATAAGATTGCAGCTATCAGTCAACACAAGACACCCACTGAAATGTAATTCAGTTTAACAGTTGTCTATATACTAAAAAAAAAATTCTCAGGAGTATTTTAATCGGGAATCATTTGAGTGCATATTAAAAGAATAATAGTACACCACCAAACAATCGTGCTTTCATTTTGTATTTTCAACAAGTCTACCCCTCTGTCAGCAAGGAGATTTTAATAATTTTAGACTAATTAAATGTAATCAAATTTAAAATGATCCATTATTCTTTTCTATATTTTAATCAGCGCAGCCCAGATTAAGTATGATGTTTCACTTTTCAAACTGTTCTTATTGCAATCACTGAAAACACACAAAACATTGCTGAAAAGTACACATTAACTATGAATCATATATACTGTTCACCCTTTACTCAACACTTTAACTCTTGATTTTGACTAATGTAATAACATGCACCTTTTGTATAGCTGATTTTGAAATGAAGCTCTAAATACACTTGAACTTTTCAATAAATCTGTTACACAGAATAATGTTAAAACATGACTTAAGCAATAGTTTCCTGTTTTACCTCGCTTAACTTACATTTACAATGTTTCCATATAAATCAATATTGAATTGATACAAACACCAACACTGGTGTCTAGTCTTTGACCCATATTAACATGGCAATCTTAAGTGCCAATAAAAGACCAGTTACACATGATAGCAGAACTAAAGCAACAGACAAGTGTATTGAGGTCAAGTTGGTTTAATATTTGCACATTCATTCAGTAACAATGTGATGTGCTCCCTATATTGTTTACCATAGTACATTGAATATTAGAACTGAAATCACATGCAAGTATGACCTCAAAATATTATTAGTACTATTTTTTTGACTGTAACACATGTTGTACTTTGATAGCCATTGGTTACTAATATGAATTCACTACTACTTTCAATATTCTGAAAGTATATTATTAAGGAGAAAGTCTGAACGTGTGAATATGAAACCAACTTTACCTCAATCACCAAAAACAGATATCTAGCATTTGATGCATATTAACATGGCAAGTTATCATTTGAAGAGCCATGAAAAAAACATGTAATACCACAGTGTTCCCATCTGACACTGTAGCTTAAAATGGTATGACTGTGTCACTTTATGAGAGAAAATGTACTAATAAACCTCCATAAGCTTTCATTAAAACATATTACACTTCATAACTTCTCTAGAAGACATCTCCAAGTTACTCATGACAGCAGAACCAAAGTAACGTTAACATCAGACAGGCAGACAAATAGGTGTGCTTGATGTCATATCAGGTTTCTATACTCACAGGCGATGTACGCAATGAGAGCGAGGGCGATCAGGATCTTCATCATTCTTCTGTTAATGACTGTGACCATCCAGCTCATCCGCATCATCCTCCAGCACACACGGCATTGAACTCTTCTTTACCACCGCATCTCACGCTAGTTCACATTCAAGCCTGATACTTGCAAATAAAACACGGGGATGATTCGCTTCGGGTTTACAGCCCCAAAAACATACGATAACGGACTTTCGTAGTGCAACACGGAAGTTTCTATTTGAAGAGCGGCTGCACGACTATGCTAGCAATGCTAACTTATTTACTAACTATTACTGCGTCAAAAAGCATCCGACAGTTAAAGTAGTCTGGGCAGTTTATTTTCGGCTTTAGTCCACATTAATCCAAGTTTATCGGTTAAAGGAAGAAAAACGGCATTTTGGTGGGTAGATATGAAATGTGTCCTTTAGCAATTTAGCGACATGACTCTAGACTTGCAGCTTAAAGATGCTAACTATCCAAGTTACCAAAATGCTACGCAATAACAATCGCTTCTGATTAAATCCTCCCTTGTCCAACGGTCAAGGTTGATTGATAATCCAGTATTATTAATCAAGAGTCCAGCAGTGTCTTAAATATAATAAAGCGACTCCATATCAGCTTCTCGGAGCAGGATAACATAAGCGATGATTCCGCTATCCATTAACAGTCCTGTCGTGATAGCAAGCTATTAAAACTTGTTTAGTTTACGCTTTCAGTTTTATGAAAACTGTCTGAAAAAATACTTTATTTCCAGTATATGTTACTAAACAAACAAAAGACGCTTTGTTTAAGAATACTGTCTTGTGCGACGTCAGAAGAAAGTAATCGAATACAGATTTATTCACCTTGAGAACAGTGGCCCATTCATGAATAACATGAGTGGAGGGATGTTGATGTTCAGTGATTTTCCACGTTGACGACTCCTCCTGTGCTTCATTTCAGTTTCTGTGGGCTTTTGGGCTGCAGTCCTAAAGATCATCATGTTTACTCACTTCGGAATGAAGATATTTTACAACATGATTCATCTGTTATGGGGTAATTTATTACATGCAGTGTGTTCCAAAGTATTGTGCAAGTATCAAAATAATTTAAAACAACAACATAACATATTTATTTATTTTTTTATATGCCTTTTTATATAGCCTAACTGTATCAATCTCATGTTTGTGAGGTAGTTCACGGGTCATTATCACTATAAAGTGCCTTTGATGTCCCACAACATTGAGTCAGCCCTTCATAGACATAATAACCTACAAAATAATCAAATGCTGATGTTTTAACATAGTTGGTTTAACCTTTACACACTTGCAAGTAGATTTTAAGTGTTTTGAGAAATGTTTTTGTCAATTTTTGCCACATTCTTTCATTGACTGGATGCGATTTTTCGAGAGGGGTCTGGCTGCAGACCTGGTGCAGTGCAATCTGGGCTGCATTCAATGCTTTTTAATGGGCTCACCTAACCCCACCCCTAACCATACCCGTCACAGTGATGTCACTAGCTCCATTTGAGTGCATTGTGTCTGACATTGCAGCGCTGAGTGATGCAGTCTCAGCTGGCATCATAAAGGCTGCATCCAGATAATATTGGATTTTTCCATGTCCCACACACTGCTCAGCCATCGTCAATGAGTCTAAAACAGGGGCATCCAAACTCGGTTCTGCTGGAGAGTTTAGGTTCAACCCCAATCGGGCATACCTGAAGCAGCTATTACTAGATAAACTACAACCTGGCAGGTGTGTTCAAGTAACACCCCCATGGCTTTTTTACACAGCAAACATCGATCTAGAAAATAGCAGTACATGAAAAGAGGCAGGAAATATTGTAATGTTAGTAGAGGACAGAATTCAAACATTATATCAGAATTATATAGCAATTCATACAGATGGACCTAGACTTTCATGGAAAAACGGCATATGCATTTACTATTCCATCTTTAGGTAGGCCTATATCAGAAAATAGGAGGACATCAGATCACCTGGCAGTTTATACAGTAGAACTAATAGCAATAGCAATTACATTGGGTTGAACAAATGAAGCCAAGAAATAAGATTATTCCGTGTACCGATTCCAGTGCAGCATTATTATCAATACAATCATCTTCATCTCAAAGCAGACAAGACTTAATCATTGAAATTTATGAAATACTATACAGGCTTAATAAGATTAATAAAGTGATTACTTTTATGTGGGTTCCAGCTCATAAAGGAATTAAAGGAAATGAAATTGCTGATTCACTGGCAAAGGATGCAATAAGGCAGGAAAATGTTATGGAGATACCATTCAGTAAAGAAGAGATGAAAACAATAATTAAAGATAAAATCAGCATTAAATGGCAAAATAAATGAAACAATGCAAATACTGGAAGACATCTTTTTAACATTCAAAAGACAGTAAGGGATGAAGAGGAGAAGTAGAAGTATGTTGGAGGATAATGCAATATCTAGATTAAGACTGGGGCACACTAAGTTAAATAAAACATTACATAACATTGGGAAGCATCCTACTGGGTTATGTGATTGTTGTCAAGTAGAAGATTCGTTAAATCATATATTAAGTCACTGTCAGAAATATAATAATGAAAAGGAAATATTCAGGAAAATACAGCAGGAAACAATAGAAAGAAGTCAAATCAAGAGCTATAGTTATTTAATTTCATTTTAGAGGCAAACTGGGCTAATAGATAGAATATAATATATAATTTGAGTCTTATAATCATTCTGGTTCACACTCCAGTATAGTAGGTGGCAGTAATGCACCTTAAAGTTGGATGCCACCCACCATAAAACAACACGAATAAAAAGATGAAGCGTGTTCAAGTATTATAAAAGAGAAAAGGAGGAAGAAAGTAATTTTTTTTTATGTACAGAAATATATTAATGAATTTTACAGTTATGTTCAAATATATACAAATGCATCTAAGAGTTTAAATAGAGTAGGTCTGGCCTTTACAGTTCCTGCATTTTAAGTATCGGTAGAGAAAAGGATTAGTGATGGAGTCTCAGCATATACAGGAGAAATGATTGCACTTTTATTAGCAATACAGTGGGTAGAGGAGATAAGACCATTGAAGTCAGTCATCTGTTCAGACTCAAGTGCTTCACTGGCAAGTTTACAATAGAGTAATTCATAAAGTAGACCAGATATTTTATTAGATTAAAATGCAAACATTATATAGAATTTAAATGATGGGTATAAAAGTAATATTTCTATGGGTACTTGTGCATATTGGTGTTCAATGAAATGAAATTGCAGATAAGGAAGCAAAACAAGCTGTTAAAATAATGACATCAGTATAAATGTAAGTATAAGTAAAAGTAAAGTCAAGAGTATTATTCAGAAAAAAAATGAAGGAAAGGTGGCAAAAACAATGGGATAATGAAAAAAAAGGTCGGTGGTTTTACAAAATTCAAAAGAAAGTAGAAAAAATGAGAAGTGTAGGAAAAACCAGGAGAGAGGAGATAATTATATATAGGATGAGATTTGGAAACACAATTAAATAGTACACTTTTTAAAATGGCACGGATGCCCTTCCAACTGCAACCTATCACTGCGAAACACCCATACACTCTCATTCAAACACATATAAACAACTTAGCTTTCCCAACTCACCTATAGTGCATGTGTTTGGACTTGTGGGGGAAACTGGAGCATGTCAACATTGAAACCCACGTCAACATTGGGAAAACATGCAAACTCTACACAGAAATGCCAACTGACCCAGCCGAGGCTCTAACCAGTGACCTTCTTGTTGTAAGGCAACAACACTGTGCCACCGCACTGTCCCTATCAAGCAGCATTACAACCTGTTTTTCACATCTAAAAATCAATAGAAGTAAATGGGACCGGAAGATCCAAAAACAGACCAATGGCTGTGCCCACTTGTGCGTGAAGCATAAGGTATATAGTATCTGGCTGCAGACTTGCATATGCAAGCTGGGGCATGCAGGCAGTCGCAGACACATGCAGTAAAATGAGCTAGAGCTACCTCACTGGGAAAGGACCTGGCCCTTGACTCCAGCCAGACCTGAATTCTCCTTAATTGATCACATGTTCTAATGCATATGAAAATGAGTAGCATGTTCAGTATGTTGGTGCCATCATGCCACTTCATTTCCATCAATAAATACCATTAAACTTACGGTTATGGTTATTTGGGATGCATTGAGAGGGACAGAGAAAGAGAGAGAGAGTGAAAGGTGGAAGGACAGACAAACAGAATTGAGCTCTCCAAGCTCAATTTAATGAAATCATCTTCCTTTGACATTTAGAAATCAATAAATCAGTGTTTGCTTCACCTTGATTCTATGCACCCTGTATCTCTTCATTCTGGTGTTGTCAGGCCAGTGATTCATTCTGCACCCTTTGCCCCTAAACTGTGCTGTTTCAATAACAGACAGCTGGAAATATGATTTCAGAAGGTTTTCACATACACTCCTAAAGCAGATGTGTTAAAAACAACACAACCTGTGTTATTTCTTGTCTAGTTAAGGGAACAACACATTTTGTGTTGTTTGGACCTCAACCAATGTGTTATTCTTCATAACATAACAACGATGTTGCACTAAAAAAATGATGATTCCTTGGATTTACGCTTTTTTTTTTTTTTGGGTAAGTGGTTGTAAACAATTTATTAGTGTTGAATTTAAACAAACACATTAAATTGAGAATTATTAAATTTCATTTCAAGAGTTCCCACTTAGATATGCTTAGCGTTTATAGCAGGTTTGGCATGCTGTCTCGGGAGAGAACCCGGAGCTCGGAGATACTTGAGCCCAAGGCTCCCGTCTGGTCAATAAGCATATAGAGGGATCTGAGATCAGGTAGATCTTGAGAGCTCCCCCCTAGAAAAGGGAGAAAAAGGAGAAGATAGGGTGGAAGGGGGATTCTTCCAAAACAAAGATTGAGCCGTAGGGAGAAAACGGTCCATTTATAGTAGCTTGGATCCCTCTGATTGGATTATTACAGATTACAGATGAGAAGCCAGTTGTGCTCAATCATACCACATGATCCTCTCGAAATTAGTTTGTAACACTTCACTTGTTTGTTTAATTCAATCACTATAAATCGTTTGCAACAATTTTGCAAAAATATTTTTTTTTTTCCAGTGTGTGTTAAATTAGTTTTTGTGTTATAAACAGTGTTGGGGAAAGTTACCTTTGAAATTAATGAAATACAATATTGAGTTACTTGCCAAAAAATAACTAGTTGCATTACATAATTATTTTTTAAAGAAAGGAATGTGTTTGAGTAACTTTTCCTTACCTTTGCTGAGGTTTAATCTCTTTCAGAACTTGCATGTTTTTTTTGTTTTTTTTTTCATACTGCTACGAGTGTGATATTGCATTTATACAACAGTTTGACGGCATGATTGTGTATATAAAACAAAATCAAACATATATATATATATATATATATATATATATATATATATATATATATATATATATATATATATATATATATATATATATATATATATATATATCCTTTTTCTAAAAAAGATAGAAGTTATAGGTTTTAATGTTTCCTCATACTCGTACGTCACTGGCTCTATTAGCACTTACTTTTATTATATACGTTAAAGAGCCTTCTTTGTTCAAAAATATCTAAAATGATAAGATAAACAGAAAGGAGCATGTAGGGAAATTCAAAAGATTCAGTAGAGACATGTAAACACTTTAGAAATAAGCAAAACTCATTAGCATGCATTAGTAGGAAAAAACCAATACCGTCGAACACGTGCTTGCTCAAAGTACTCATAACCGTTAAATTTGATGCTCAAAGGTTTACCAGCTTTTAGAGAAGCTGTGCTTAATTAAAAAAAATCCCATTAAACTGCTTAGCCAAATTAAAAGTAAACAACACATAAATGACTTAATTAGTCATATTTGTTGATGGATTTTCTTAGACTGCAGCCAGGTTTTAGTGTTTCATTATTTAGTTTGGTTTATTTTAAGTTTGACAGGACAGGGTATTGCAGCATAATTCCCTCAAATCTGTCATTTCTCAAAACAATATTTGACTAATGAAAATACTTATATATGACGTCATAACTAACAAACAAAGTAAAAACAATAATTAAAAAACATAAATTATCTATACAACCATTTAAGAGCATGAGGAATAAAGGAGAGTTCATGACGTTTAGTTTTAATCCTGGGAATAGCAAATGTCTTAAGCCGTTATCTCCTCGTTATTAGCATTTCCACCATTGTCATTATTCAGGTTGTAATTGTTGTGGTTATTGTAGTTGCAGCTATAGTAGCAGTTGTGGTTGTTGAAGTAGTTGTTTTGTTGAAGTAGTAGTCGTTGTAGTTTTTGTAATAGCACTAATAACAGCTGTAGTAGTAGTCGATATAGTACTTGTAATTATTATTAGGGATTATTATAGCTACTGGAATTGCTAAATTTATTCTTCTTCTTCCTCTTCTTCTTCTCCGGAATGAATCGCAATTTTAAGGGTCTAAACATGCAAGAAAACTCACAAAACTTTGCACACGCCCCAGAAGTAACAAAAATGTGTTTGTTATAGGTTTCGGAAGTGGGTGTGACAAAATGGCTAAACCTACAAAAACAGTCTCTTGGAGCGAAATCTCAACCCCAACAGGAAGTCGAATATTTTTAACTTCCTCTTTCAAGTTGATAAGATCTACAGTTTTCGTCAAAGGGCGTATCTATGGCGATCTCTCAAACTTTGACGAACCTGCCACGAAAGAGTAAGTAGTTATAACTCAGGCATGCTTTGTCCGATCTGCTTCAAAATTCACACGTTTGGTAACAGTCCTGTCCTGAACACATTTGGTAACAGTCCTGTCCTGAACACATTTGCATGCCAAAATCCAGTTATAGAGCCAACTGCTGGCAACATGTTTCACACTTTAACAAACTCCTACAAATTTTATCACATCAAATCCATGTTCAATTAGTTTAGTCCAAAGGCCTTTGTGATGCTAAATTGTAAAGATCTAGAATTTTCGCCAAAGGGCGTGTCCGTGGCGGACTGACACAGTTCAGTGCTTTGCCATGGAGGAGGAAGTACTTATAACTCAGCCAAACAGTGTCTGATCTGCCGGAAAATTTAGGTTTAATGAGATTCCTCTCATGAAGACATCTACATGTCAATATTTGGTCACAATTATAGCGCCACCTGCTGACAGAGGGAAGTTTGGCACAAATCAGTGGTTTTCTCAGACTTTTTAAATATCAGCTTCAATTATTATAGTCCATTGTTCTCTGTGATCTCAAGGCCACCAGATGGTGGTGAGCCTGGGTGCGAGGTCCCTTTCATCGCTCCTTGCAGCTTTAATTATTGTTATTTTAGTTATCATTGTTATTATTACTGTTGTCCTTACCTTGTCATTTTTTTTACTCTCATTACTGCATATCCATCAATGCTATTAACATACTATCATTGTTGTCGCTCCTTAAAAAAAATGTTTTATGTCATGAAAGAAAGTAAGATGACACTGGAGCCCTAGGCAGAAAACAATGCAGTGGTCATAAACTGTCATTGAGCATTTTAGTCAGTACGTATGGTGGCTTTCTCATGTCTTTCACTGACAATGTTCATGTTTGCTCTTATCATTTCTGGTCAAGCAGATAAAATATTAGAATAATATCATAATCAACACTGCTCATACATATCAGTTTATCAATTTATTGCACCCTTTACTGCTTCCAACAGTTAAGAATGAGTTAATAAAAATGTGCCCCTGCAAGTAAAGTCATGACACCATGATACATTAAAGGGCCATGAAACCTGTAAAGACAGGACAATCATCACCAACAGCATCTATTTTAAAAAGAGATGAGCGGCAAGTCTGGATTTCACCATTTCCAGATGCGAAAAGCTCTCGGGTAAACAATGTTTCATGCAAACATATTTCTGTTGCGTGTCATGGCACTGATCCACACGTGAGTCAAGCTACGCTCTCATAGCTGGAAAATGAAAACAAAGCCTTCGTTGTAGCACATTATAAAAGCAACAATGACGACCCGTATCTCCAGACAATTCTTTCTCCACTTGTTTTGGCAACACAACGTGTCATCTCTCTGCCGTCTGAACACTTTTTCAGGTTAAACAGTCTTTGCAGCGATCATGCATATTATTGAAGTTTCACCGCATACACAATAGAGCACGCTGATTGGTTTGAACCAAGTTTTACTCATGAATCAATGCATCACACTCAGAGACGTTACGAAGTACTCCCAGGTACAAACAGCCTGTCTACATGCTGGAATTCACGCTAAGATCTCATGGCCGTGACCAGGGGTGCCACTGTGGGGGGCGGGGGGGGGGGGGATTAGGACGATTCTAAGGGCCCATACATTTATTGGGGCCCCAGAGACATTATTGAGAGCCCCGCTCTGCACTTTTATCCGGGAACCCACCCAAGCGGCACCCCAGGCCGTGACGCAGCTTCAAAAATTTGTTTCAAACCGGAAGAATGAATTTGCTCGAAATAACACAAAAACAACCAATTTTCACTTTTAAGTGAAGTATATGTGTCCTAATACTGTTTTTAGCAGTGCAGGACACATATACGACTGTCAACAGCTCAACAAATGTGTTTTGGTGTTTTGTGGCCCTTTAACGGGTCAGGTTAGAAAAGTTGGAACACCTATTATCTGACAGCATTGTTTTTGGATCCTCTCTAATTCCTCAGAGAGACCTTTAGGTAGTCTGCCCCAGACTGGACTGGCATACTCAAGAACAGGCCATATAAAAGTCAAGTACACTTGCATTAGAACATCATAAGGAAGACCATTTTTTTTGGCTTTGCAAAGATATTATATTTCATGACACACCTTCAAAATCATATTTTTAATGTAGTCATCCTATGATAGATCAGAGGATATTTGCACATCCAGCAATTTAAAGGTGGGAACTCTACTTATAGCTTGTCTGAGACAACAAGGAGAGCAAGGGGAGGGAATGTTGACTTCTCTTCTGGCACTAATTAACATATCCTCCTGAAACCCCACCCATTGACTTGTGTTCTCTGTAGTGGACATTGCGTCTTCATGAATTTTCTTTGAATTTTTTGAGGTACTCTGTCAAGTACTGTTCAGAGGACATCCTGGCTTTTCTAGTGATATGTCATTTGATTGGCTGGCATGCTAGGAACCACTTCTTACTCTGAATCGAAAATGGCCGACATAAAAAAAGGCACATTTTATGGGAAGGAGAGAGGTATGTAAAATTTAGCTTTTTAAATAATTTTTTACTATTATTATTACATATATGTTTGTTTATTAAAGTGTCAGGAACAATACATTTAGCTTTCAGAGCTGTTAACTTGTTTGTGTTTCAAAATATCATCCTTTTTTAAATGTCCAGTATAGGGACACCAGGACCATCTTAATGTAATTAATGACTGCATGTTGTAGGGGCCAGAACTGAAGCAGAGAGGATTCTTTATAAAATAGTTGAGGAAGACTCTGATTTAGAGTCTGACAATAAGACTATTAGATACAATTAGAGAATGACAATCAGTTTTAAATCACTTTTATGTTAAATTTGTTTTGGATTAACATCACTTCTTTTTTTCGGCTCTCTTCCAGACTAATTTGTTTCAGCAATTTCAATACAAAAGGAAAAAATGTTTTGTTTTTGTTACATTAATATTAAATTAATATCCCTTTACAGCCCTATCCTGTACAGTTTCGTTGTCTGAGCGGTGGTTGTTTTAAACTAAAATGGTCCTGTGGTCCACTACAGTGGACATGCTGTAAAATTAAAAATAAAAACAAAATATAAAAACATTAAATTGTAGAATTTTTTAACCCAAAAGATGTAGGAAATTTGTTTTTGGTACTCAGAAGGATAAGACTATGTTTAATAAAACACACACAATGATGTTTCCGTTTTATTTAAGGCTGCTTAAGAAGTTTCTGATGAGAGGTCAAATCCCTGCAGCAGAAAACATCTCGATTTTCCTTGAGTGTGACAAATTGAAGAAAACACTACAAAACCGCCCACATCAACACAGAAAAGTTCATAATCTTGAGAGAAAATGATTTTCCACGGCACGAAAAACAAATTGCTGCTTGAATTCTGAGTGGACAGAAATTGTATTCATGTGCTGGTCAAATCCATTTGAACAAGCTGTAGTTGAAATTGTTGAAGTGAGTGTAACAATACACTGAAGTGGAATGCACAATTTCTGGAGAACAGGCCACTGTGTAATCCTTCAAAACAGGATTGACCTAAAAAAAAAAAAAAAAAAACTTCCATCCAGACAGGATGAACAGAGTAAATAAGCATGCTATGAGACATTGGGCGAAAAATACAAAGCAATAGATTGACAGGTAAGACCTTTGTCAAGAGACCAGTGTTAGAAAGGAATGTTTTGACAAATAGCTCAACAGAAAATGCTGAGAAGGCAGTACTGACAGATTAGAAAGTATTCACTGCTCTCTAATAAACTCTCACAAACACACACAAACAGTAAAAGAGAAAGCCTAGAAGAGCCAATTCTGAAATGATTGTGATTCAACCCTTTAAATCCACGGTGAAAAGTAACTCGGGCGGAACAGTGGTGTGACTAAAAGGCTTTCGTGAAGAATGAACTGAAATACTTGTTCTCACCGAACTTTTCACGGTGAAGGAGAATGGAGGGCTGATTTAAAAATGATTGGGTGTTTGTGCATGAAGGTGCATGGAGCTGAAGTAATGGTGAGTGCACAGCAGACCTTACGGAAACAAGTGGATCACAATGTTTTGAATCATCATGTTGACTATCTTGACAAAAACATCCTTCAACATCCTTTAAAAAATGATTTAGAGTAATTTAGACTGCTAAATATTATAACAAATCAAGCAGAATAGAAAAAAAACTGAGGGAAAAAAAAGGTGTTTGGCCAAACCAAAATGTTATTTCCAGGGCAGCAATCAACAAGTTTGTTCTTATCATTTCTGATCAAGCAGGTGAAATATTTGCATAATGTCATAATCAATACTGCTCATACATATCAGTTTATCAAAATATTGCACCCTTTACTGCTTCCTGCTCATTTTTAAACTAGTCAAAAGTTAAAAATGAGTTAATAAATATGTGCCTCTCCAAGTAAAGTCATGACACCAAGATACATTAACACAACCCAGGCTCATTCTGAAAACATACCTCTTTATACATTTCTGAAGACCGCCAAATATGTTCCAGGAAGTGTGTTTTTTTTCCGCAATTTTTCCACCAGAGGCCGCTGTTTACACTTTTTGAGATCTCAAATTTCTCTTGCGAGTGCCATTTGTGCTGTTCTTACAAAACCCCTCCAGAGGCCGCTGTCGACTGACTGTTTGACTGACAGACTGACCGATCGACTGACCCACTCTACTCCTTCCAACTCACTTCCCTCACCCCAACTAACAATTTTCAAAAGCAGTTCAGAAAAAGAAAAGCCCTCATCTGATGTTTACCACATTCTCACCCTGTTATTTACTTGTTTATTTTATTTTTTGGATTCTGTTTTTGTCTTATACGATTTCTGTTAACGTTCCCCACCGCACTCGAGAGCCCTGAGCTCATAAGATCCTCCAGCCCGGCACAATGGCCCAGTGGTTAGCACTGTTGCCTCACAGCAAGAACATCAGTGGTTCTAGTCCTTACCAAGCCAGCCGACATTTCTGTCTGGAGTTGACACATTCTCTCCGTGCTCATGTGGGTTTCCCCCAGGTTCTCTGGTTTCCTCACTTTGTCCTTAAACGTGCAACTGAAGTTAATTGACTAATCCAAATTGGCATCATAAACATGCTTCTAGTAAGTAGCTATCTCTTAAGAGCAATCACTCTCTGTTGACTAGCTACCACAGCAAGGGAGTTCTCAAAATCTACCTGAGCTCAAACTCCCCTCTTGCCTCGCAAACGGAAGGGAGCCTCGGGCTCGAGGATCTTATGAGCTCAGGGCTCAATCCTGGGACAGCATGCCAAACAAGATTCATTTGACTTAAAGTACTAATTTGAAATGTAGTTTTAATTAATAAATCATTATTTTTTTCTAACAATTTTGTACTTGGTTGAATTAGTTTGTTTCAGATGGCCGATTTCCTACAAGTTCAATGTTTTTATTTAGTTTTAATGCAATTGGAAAAAAAAAATCTTTCATAAACATTCACATTTTAATTAGTGATTGTAAACTTTAGCACAAGATAAAACGAAACTGAAAGTTATGACGATGTCGCTGTAAAGCGAATAGGACGCTGACAAGGAAGTGCGGATCCAAATGCAGGTTTATTACACAGAGATGGTCAGGCAAGCAATGGTCAACACAGGGGCAAACATATACAGGGAACATAAACAATAAACAAACAAAGCAAAGAGCTGTACACAGCATGACAAGGCAAAGAAATGTGTTGTAATGTTCACAGTAACAGTACAGTATAACAAGACTTAGCACTGAAGTGTGTGTGTGTGTGTGTGTGTGTGTGTGTGTGTGTGTGTGTGTGTGTGTGTGTGTGTGTGTGTGTGTGTGTGTGTGTGTGTGTGTGTGCGGTTTATAAAGTCCATATAATCAGTAGAAAAGTGGTGAAATCTACGAAATCCGGAACAGGTGCGTGTGAGTGGTGCATGACTAAATATGTAGTCCATATAATAGTGGATTTGTAGTCCTTTAGCGTGTAGTCCTTTAGCTTTCTGCATGTTTAGATCGCTGGTGATTGTGACAGTGGTCAAGTATGGTTAACCATACTCATTTGTGCTCTGCATTTAAACCAGGGATGTCAAACTTAATTCCTGGAGGGCCGCAGCTCTGCACAGTTTGGTTTTAACTCTAATTAATCACACCTAATCAAACTAATTGAGTCCTTCAGGCTTGTTGAAACCTACAGGTAAAGCTGCAGTCACAGTAGAGTTTGTGTGTGCAAAATTCTGTCATTGAAAAGAGCGAGCGATTGCTCCATGTTTTTAATTTCTTTCATGTTTTGATCTTTGATTGGTCTCACAGTCAAGTGATGCGATTTCACAGGTCAGAGTTCACCAAGCTTGAACTTTGCATCACAACGACCTGCGAAACTTTACGCATGACCCTTTGTTTCCGGTCTGACGCATTCTCGTGCGTATGAATGGAAGTCTATGTGGAGAAAAGTCAAGTGTGACCGCAGCTTAAGTGTGTTGGAGCAGGGTTGGAACTAAACTGTGCAGGGATGCTGCCCTCCAGGAATTGAGTTTGACATCCCTGATTTAAACTATCCAAGCGCACACACACTGCAGCTAATAGACACACAGCATGAACAAGAATGTGGTATCTGGGATGCAGTTGAGACATTGGTCATTTGATAAAGGGACTCACTTCAGCTCTGTTATTGAAGCCAGTGCTTGAACTCGCAACCTTTCAATCACAAGTTCAACTCTCTAAGCATTAGTATAATTTCAGTACTGGCATAAACACAGAATTCCATCACAGTATTATGGAATGCACATTGCTCAGAAATACCACTAAAACAGACGACACTCCACAAACTATACAAATAAACTATGAAATATGTTATGCACATGGTGTTGATTAAATGAATACCAAGAAAAACCCAAACTCATTTTTGCGATTTTTTTCTTAAGGTCTGAGTCAATCTCTGCGTCAATATTAGCACGTGTACTGTAAATGCCATTGTAATTTGTCATTTTCCCAGAGAATCTGTGTGTGTTTATTTTTCCACAGACCTATAAATCAAATTTACAGCTATGATGTAGTAACACTCTACTGCACAGCATATGCCTGAAGCAACACCAAATCATCATGAGTGATGAGTTTTAGAAGTAGTTCTGATGTGTTGATGGCGAGTAGGAGGCACTGCGTTATAATAAATCATTATAAAGTCTCACAGTTTCGCTTTAAAATGATATACATGTTTAAGAAGGTCAACATTTTATAAATCAAATTACATTACATGGTTATCTGACAATATTAAAATAAGATTTGAAATATGAGTTAGTTAAGTTGGTTTTAAGCTGCTTTTTTTTGCTGTAGGTCTATTCAAATTTAGTGTGTAACCCCCTTTTTTTAATCAGTATATCCCTTGTAAGGATTCTTGAAAGGCAGTCTTTGTTCGTTTGCTATCATTTTGTGTACTGTGCACATACTGCACCCAGAGTCAGAAAATGTTGTGAGATTTGAGCAATGTGTAAATATCTTGTATTTCTAAGCTTGTTCCTCTGAATTTTGTCTTTGCAGATCTAAACAATCTCAGAGTTGTGCCTTATTTTTGAATTCAATGTAGTTTTTTTAGTATAGATAACCTTAAAGTGTAACGCCTGACCGAAAGGCATTTTAGTGTAACGAGGACCAAGACGTAGCTTGAGGGAAGGAGGAGCTCAATGGAGCTGGCAGGTTGGAGGGAAGAGGGGTAGGTGGAGAAGTGGAGTCCAGAGGTGGAGGCAGGGTGACGACTGGCCAAGGCGGAGTCGGTGGGCTGAAGGTACACGGAGGAGATGAGGGAGGAGAGAGACAATGTGGAGATGGATGAGAGAGCTAACGTGGAGCTGTTGAGTCGGAGGGCCGAAGTTCGGAGAGGAAAGTAGATGACGTCGGACGACAACCTCTGACCGGCGAAACAGGTAGGCAGGCCCTCTGGCATGCCTCCACACATGAGGCTGGAGGTTGAGCTGGGGGAATTACTGATCGAAGCGGAGCAGGCAGAATGGTTGTGGTGGATGACGTCAACGGAGGTGAAGAGGGTGGGTTGGGTGCTGCTCATGACCCTGGAGCTATTGTCTTTGGGGATGAATGGGGCTGGACGGGCTGTCTGGGTACAGCGGGAGGGGCATGACTTCGCTCCAGAGTCGATAAGCAGCATATCAGTTTCCAGGGCCAGCTCACCCTCTGCTGTGTGTCAGTGGCCGGGACTCTCGCTCGGTCCGTCAATGTCCACTAGGATTCCCAATTTCAGCAATGTTGCCGGCTCACAAACCTGGTCAGGCGGTCGTTGAGCTCCTCCTGCTCGGTGGTGTTCCACACCACGGGTGGTTGACCATCTGCGGTGGGCTCTGGCGTACGCTCCCTGCAGATGGTGGTTGGGCTGGTTGCTGGGTCTGGAGTGGCACTGGCGTCAAACTATAGTCGGTTCCTCGCCAGTGTCCACTCCACATATGCGGCAAGATTGAAGATTTTCCCTGCTGTGTCTAAAAAGAAACTTGCTTAAAGTAAACCTAATAGTTTTAAGAACTAATTTCTTACAACTAATTTCTTTTTTCTTTACCATGATGACATAACTACCATGAGTACATAATATTTATACATGTTTTGCAACACACTAGACTTGAAGTGCACTTTAATGACTTAACTAGGTTTTTTTTTTCTGTAGACATTTGAGAAACAAAAAAACTTATAATAACAACTTATAATAAGGGCCAATAACATTATTAAAAATTTTAGAATCGAGAAATAATAATTTCTTGTGTCTTTTCGCTGCTCATCCGTTTGCACTGGCTGCCAGTTGCTGCTCGCATCAAATTCAAAGCTCTGATGTTTGCCTACAAAGCAACTTCTGGCTTTGCTCCTTCTTATCTGCTCTCACTTCTGCAGATCTATGTGCCCTCCAGAAACGTGCGTTATGTGAATGAACGTTGCCTCGTGGTTCCATCCCAAAGAGGGAAGAAATCACTTTCCCGAACGCTCGCGTTCAATCTGCCCAGTTGGTGGAATGAACTCCCTAACTGCATCAGAACGGCAGAGTCACTCGCTGTTTTCAAGAAACGACTAAAAACTCAACTATTTAGTCTCCACTTCACTTTCTAATCTGCAATTGCCTCTCTGGATATACCACTAACTGTACTAAAAAAAAAAAAAAAAAAAACTAATACTTTCCTTCTTAGACTTTACAGACCTGAAACTTGCCTATAGCACTTATTCATTGTTTCTCTTATAGTTGTTTAAATTGCTTCCTTGTCCTCATTTGTAAGTCGCTTTGGATAAAAGCGTCTGCTAAATGACTAAATGTAAATGTTTATAGAATACACTCATTAAACATAATGAAGTGAACAGACTCACTAAAGCTACACACACACTAGAGTTTGTGTGTGCGAAATTCTGTCGTGCGGCGCTGCGAAAAGGGGCGGGATTAAACAAGATTATTAGGCATTAAAAAAGCAAGCGATTGCTCCATGTTTTAAATTTCTGTCCAGTGAGGTCATGTTTTGATCCTCAATTGGTCTCACGCAGTCAAGTAATGCGTTTTTGTAGGTCAGAGTTCACTGAGCTTGAACTTTGCACCGCAGCAACCTGCGAAACTTATCGCATGACCCTGCATTTCTAGTCTGAACCATTCACGTGCGTATGAATGGAAGTCTATGGGAGGAAAAGCCCAGTGTGACCACAGCTTAATTGTTTCAAAGAAAGCTAATTGTGTCAGCAGCTTGCACACAGGGAGTATAATTAATTAAATTTCTTTGAACATGCAATTCTGAGGTACTTTGACTGATTAATCATTAAGTGATGTGAACCATGCCTCACAAAAAGAAGCTCTCTGAAGACGCCATCAACAGTGTATCTCCATGAGGCTGGAAGGGGATACAAAGCAATCTCAAAGTGTTTATCAATGGACACACAAATTGGCAAAAATACTTACTATAGATACTACAGAATCTTACGGCTAAAGGTTTGGACACATTGTAACTGGCAGACATATCAATTCTTGAGTCCACCGTATGCAAGTCTTTGAACAGACAGGGTGAACGCTATAATATTATTTGGACTTTGTTTCAGAGAATGGTCAATGTTTCCTACTAGACTATGCGCAAGTCTGATCCAAAAGCTACCAAAAATCTGGTTGTATAGTTCCTGCAAAAGCTATTAAAGGAACACTTTACTTTTTTGAAAATAGGCACATTTTTAAGTCATGTGTATCTCATGTCATTAAGAATTGACAAAACTGCACACTAAAAACATTCTTTAAAGGTTCTATACACTTTAGCAATAGTTATATTTAAAGCTCTGTAGACCTGAAGAACAATTCCATGCCATGTTTCATGTCATAGTGATTCTTCATGATAGAGTTTAGGGTTCCCCATCAGGAGGGGAACTTTAATGCTATGTGAAAAACGTCCACTATGGAGATTTCTTCAGAATTCAATTATCTGAAAGAGTAATACAAAGGGCCAATGAGTTGGCAGCGTCAGCGTACCCAGCTGTTGCAATTACAATCAGCTGTTGTATAAAGTGTGAAATATGCGGCGGCAGACAGTAAAGTTGGGTTTCTCCCTTGCCTGGCATTCTTTAAGTCCGGTCCTTCAGAGCGGTAAGTTTTTCTAAAAGAGCAACATGTTTGTGCAGCACATCTTTTTCAAAACGTCGCTTCGACTATGCGTTTCTGGATCCATGGTTTTCTCTCCTTGGATGAACTGAGCTGATGAATTTTGGCAGAAGATACAGGGTACCTTTATGCAAGTACAATATAAATAAACATTCTTTTGTTCCTTTTTCAATTAAGTTGATCAATGAGCAAGTAGGGAAGGACGGTCAAAGATTAAGATAACGGGATTGCTTGGCACAACAAAGGGCAGTGGGGCACATTGTATTTCATTTTTATTATTATTTTTTTTAAGTATTGATTTTATGAAATCACATTTATATTGGGAGGTATTTTAGGATTAGATTTTAATGTGTATGTATGTTACATGTTGTCCAGCAGAACCTTTTTTTTTTCAACAAATATTGGTCCCACTTTATAGTAAGTGGCCATAACTAACATGTACTTACATAGGAATGAATAGTTTGTTACAATGTACTTATTGTGCAAATATATGTATTTACTGTGTACTTATCCTTGATTAAATACATGTATTTATTTACATCTGTAATTAACTTTTGTAATTACATTTGTAAATACACTGTTGACCATCCCTTACACCTGAACCTACCCTTAAACCTACCCATGCCACCAAACCTGTCCATAACCCAACCTCTATCCCAACTCAAAAGCACCACAAGTGTTCTCAAATACAATATAAACACAGTAAGTACATTGTATTTTTTTTATGTAAGTACATAGTAGTTAGGGACACTTAATATAAAGTGGGACCCAAATATCTCCTACGGGAGACAATAAATTTTACATTGACCTTGACCTTGATGATGGGCACCAGCACTGCATTTCATGTCTGGGGGTCGCAGTTAAGATTGCAGCTCGCTCTTGCAAAAGGGCCACCCACCCCAGTGGTCCCCCGCACGGTGGTTGGCACTCGGGCAGATCTGAGAGTCACAGTGGACGTAAATCTGCTGCCCATGACCACGCGGACCTCTTGCTCTTGCGTGGATTATAATTTAATAAACAGAGAGAGTAAATCTTTGTCTTAAACCATGTTTGTAAAAATAAGCTTGAAAGGTTGCAGGGTGGTGCTGACGTCACAGGCAAGTGCCCTGAAGGCAGTGTAGTACGTTTATAGCGTAGTGTCAGCTTTTCTGTTCTTTCTTTTGCATATAAGATTCAAAAGTGCCTAAAGTTGTATTTTTGTGTAAGGATTATCCGGCTGGAAGTCTAATGAACTGTTTGAACACAGAGGTTATTATTCGCAATCTTCGAAAATCTTATGGGAAAATCCGATAGGGATTTTATCGAGGGAACAAGCTTTATGTTAGCAGCTGATTAGCCTACAAAGTGACATCATAGTTCCTTCACTCTATTAGATGGTTAACGCCGTCACTCAGACTAGAACACCCTGTAGACCCTTCTAGAACATCCTATTTCCCTCTCATACCCACTTGGAGATTTCTCTTGGGAGAGGTCTACTGGATCCACTTGACTCAGTATCTTTAAGATTTCTGTCCAGGTAGACAGCTCAGCTGGTCGCGTTAGAATCGGTTAAATGGGCGGGTATGTGGGGGCATTTTCAGTCAGCGAAATGTGCCAGCATTTTGGGCCAGACCACTCTCACACTTTTCCTGCAGGACCCCGGCCCACCTAGGTGCCCTAGGTTCCTACAGCTTTTGTTTTAAACTACGTAGGTGAAGGAGGCAGACCCAGCACCTTTATTTCTGTGTCCTGTTTATGCTTTGGGTATTTTCACAAACCGTACTCTTTCAGCTCTTTTAGATCCTCTTAGCAGCTTTTTATCTGTTACGGTGATCGGCAGAAGGGAAATGTGTTTTCAACCAAAAGTTTGAACAAACCCACGGAACAGTGGATGCCATCTCCCTTGCTTATTGCGAGCCGTGTTCCCCACTCGGAGTGCACATCACATCCTTTTGGGCATTAGCACGCGGTGCTTCTCTAACAGACTTTATAGAGTTGCGGGCTGGGCAACACCAAATACATTTGTACCATTTTCAAATCTTCAAGTAGAGCCGATTTTCTCATATCTGATGGGAAACCACGGTGAATGAGGAAATTCGGTTAGGTGTTGTAAAAAGTTTGCTGTGCCTTTCTCTCTAACATAGAAACACGTACACTTTCTTGCTTTGTCAGTTGAATTCCCCAATTGGCGAACCCTGCAGAGTTCCTCCGAGGCCCCCAGCATCTGACTCAGTAGAGGAGTCAGATGTTGGCCCGCAACGTTGTTGACATGCCCGCTGGTCAGCCCGCATTCTGGGTATAAGTGCCTACTATGTGCGATCCCCATTGGCGATTCCATATGCTCACTCAGCCACGATGTAGTCCCACCTCTTAGGCGGGCTCGTGTCTTCCCATGGAAGTTTTCCACATAGCATTTAAGTTCCCCTCATGATGAGGAATGCAGTGGTTACTAAAGTAGCCCTTGTTCCCTGAGGGGGGTAACGGAAAAGCTATGTTCCTTCACCACAACGATTGCCCCTTATCTGTTAGCTGTAAAAGGTTCTTTCAGCTAGAAAAGGATGTCTTGGCGTGGCGTGAGCTGCGTCTTTACACAAAAGCTGATTGTAATGTACGGCAGCTGGGCAAAAATTCTGACGAAATAGTGGAAGTTTTCCACATAGCATTTCTATTCCCCCCTCGAAAATGAGGGTTACTTTAGTAACCATTGCGCTCTTTCTAGACATGTTGGTCTTCATAGATGAGATTGTAAGAGACTCTTTTTAGAGTGTTAGCATCAATGACACATGCACACATTGTAACTTGTTTCCCACCAGTCATGTGATTATTTGTGAGCTGATACTTCTTTTATTTTCCCCAATGAGTAAGTAATTTGGATGGATGGAAGGAAAGAAAGAAAGAAAGAAAGAAAGAAAGAAAGAAAGAAAGAAAGAAAGAAAGGAGGGAGGGTGGATGGATGGATGGATGGATGGATGGATGGATGGATAGATGGATGGATATTTGGGCAGCCTAAGCATTTAAATGTATATCTTTTATGGAAGGATGGGCAGACATACGCATGGAAGGATGGACATAAATATGGATGGTTGAATGGATGGATGGAAACATGGATAGATACATGAACAGATACATGGATTGAATGAATATTTGGTCAGCCAAAATGTTTATATGTTTATCCTTTATGGAAAGATGGGCAGACATATGGATGGACAAACATATGGATGGGATAATGGACAAACATATGGATGGATAGATGCATGGATACATGGATGGATGGATGGATGAATATTTGGGCAGCCAAAACATTTATGTTTATATCCTTTATGGAAGGATGGGCAAACATATGGATGGAAGTATGGATGGACAAATATATGGATGGATGGATGGATGGATGAATGAATGAATGAATATTTGGGCAGCTAATAACATTTATATGTAGTTTTTTATGGAAGGATAGACAAACATATGGATGGAAGAATGAATAGACAAATATTTTGATAGATAGATGAATGAATGGACACATGGATGGATGGATGGATGGATGAATATTTGGGAAGCCAAAAACATTTATATGTATATCCTTTATGGAAGGATGGATGGACAAATAAAGGGATAGATGGATGAATGGATACATGGATGGATGGATGGATGGATGGATAGATTGATTAATATTTGGGCAGCCAAAACATTTATATGTATATTCTTTATGACAAAATGACAAATATATGGATGGATGGATGGATGGATGGATGGATGAATATTTGGGCAGCCAAAAACATTTATATGTATATCCTTTATGGAAGGATGGATGGACAAATAAAGGGAAAGATAAATGAATGGATACATGGATGGATGGATGGATGGATGGATGGATGGATAGATGGATGGATGGATGGATGAATATTTGGGCAGCCAAAAACATTTATATACATATCCTTTATGGAAGGATGGATGAACAGACATGGATGGGAGAATAGACAAAAGAATGGATGGATGGATGGATGGATGGATGGATAAAATAATATTTGGGCAGTCAAAAACATGTGTATATCCTTTATGGAAGCATGGGCAAACATATGGATGGATGAATGGATTAATGGATATATGGATACATGGATGGATGGATTGATAGATTCATGGATGGATACATGGATGAATATTTGGGCAGCCAAAACACATTTATATGTATGTCCTTTATGGACGGATGGAAGGAACATATGGATGGGAGAATGGACAAACAAATGGATTGATGGATGGATGGATGGATAAATATTTGGGCAGCCAAAACATGTATATGTTTGTTCTTTATGGAAGGATGGGCAAACATATGGATGAAACAATGGATGGACAAATATATGGATGGATGGATATTTGGATGGATGGATGAATTAATATTTAGGCAGCCAAAAACATGAGTATATCCTTTATGGAAGGATGGGCAAACATATAGATATAAGAATGAATGAACAAATATATGGATGGATGAATGGATAGATGGATGAATACATGGATGAATATTTGGGCAGCCAAATTCATTTATATGTATATTCTTCATGGAAGGATGGATGGAGAAATATATGGATGGATGGATGAAATGATGAATGGATGAATATTTGGGCAGCCAAAGACGTATATGTATATCTTTCATGTAAAGGATGGGCAAACATATGGATGGAAGAATGGATGGACAAACTCATGGATGGATGGATGAAAAATATAAGCCATACCTAATCCCTATCCCTAAGCCTTACCCTACCTGTAAATTATTCCTTAAATCAGAGGGGATTAATATTTGAATAACAATGACATAGAAGCACATAACTATAACTTTATACCTACATTTAACCTCTAAACGTATCTCGAAAATCTGGTTGGCTCATTGGCGTGTTTTTAAAATATCATGAACTACTTGGTGACATCACCATTACCATATAACCATGGATAGATGGCCATTTGTTCTAAAACTGTCTCCCAAAAATCAGTGTTGAAAGGATTAATGTGTATTGGACTAAATAAGGAGATTTTATTTCATTAGATGCACTAATTTAAGTTATCCATTGCAATTTTTATATTTGGTTCAACTGGTTCACTCCAGATGATTAATTCCTTAAAGTTTTCTCACATTTCTCTCCAGTCCAATCAATTTTAAAATGTTCTTGATTACATGTGTAGTACAAGTCAAGACAAGATGGGATTTCTCTACACCCCTGCAGGAGCAAGATTTGCCCAGCACATGCATCATGCATTATGAATTGATGAATACTTTTGAAAGATCAAACAGCTCAGAGTACCTGGAGAAGGCTGACCTGTGCCTCTCCTCAAATACAAACAACATGACTTCTACCCTCCAAAGGACAAAAACATGATTCTGAGATAAAAAAAAAAAAAGCAGAAAGCAATGCTAGTAGGATTAATTATCTCAATTTGAAAAGTGTCCATCTAAATGAACTGGGGACATACAAACAACTGAGATTTGTCTGTTTATCTTGATCTGTTTTCATCTTATCTGTCTATTCATATTAATCCATCCATCCATCCATCCACCTGTGCAGGGGCACCGCTAGGGGGAAAGTTAGGACGATTCGAAGGGCCCACGCACTTTGGGGACCCCCAGAGATGTTATTTGGGGACCACGACCGACCAATGCCCCACCCCCTTTTAAGTCAGGTTAACATAATATAAGTTCAATGGACTCATAAGGTTAATTTGATTCAGCTTAAAAATTTACGGCAACCAGAATTATTTTGTCACAGTGTAGCTGTCAAAAGGAAGACACTGACAACGAAGATGCGAATCCAAAAGCAGGGTTTATTAACAAGAATGGTCAGGCAAACAACGGTCACAATCTGGAGCAAACAGATATATGTAGGTAAATCCAGAGTCGTAGAAGAATACAAAAACAGATAGTCAAAAGACAGGCAGCAGGCAATGTAAACAAACAAACAAACACACAAACAAACACACAAGGTTAGAGTCAAAAACAGGACAGGACAAGGCACGGAAAATGCATCGTAATTTTAACTTGACGGATAAACAAGACTCAGCCCACATGTGTGTGTGTAGTATTTAAAGTCCATGTAATCAGTTCATGACGATCCTCTGGCTGTGTGTGCTCATCATCGGAACTTGAAACAGGTGTGTGCGTGGAGTGCATGTATGTAGTTGCAGTCCATAATGTGGCAGATTTGTAGTTCTCTAGCGAACTGCGTGTTTCCCAGTGATCTGCAGCCGCTAGATTGCTGTTGATAACAATAGTCTTTACTGATTTACAGAAATGCAGTTTCAGTAATAGGAAATCTTATGATTAATAGGTCACATGATGTTCTGTAGACTACTTTAATGCTTATTTCAAAATCAGTAGAAGTGTACACGTGAATAACAGCTTTACATTACAATACAGCTCTTGTCCATGGTTCATAACAATAACTCAAATCAAAGCAAATCACTTTTATTGTCACATCATCAGCAGCACGTGTGCTATAATGAGTAAAAAGCTTAGGTGCTGGCTCCAGACTGTGCAAAATACAGACCGTGCAAATACAATGACAAAAAAATAATAATAGTGAGTTAACAGTGAGTTTTTCATGTTTTTTAAACAAACACTGAAAAAATATGGCGAGGCAGTGGCGCAGTAGGTAGTGCTGTCGCCTCACAGCAAGAAGGTCGCTGGTTCAAACCTCAGCTCAGTTGGCGTTTCTGTGTGAAGTTTGCATGTTCTCCCTGCCTTCACGTGGGTTTCCTCCGTGGGTGCTCCGGTTTCCCCCACAGTCCGAAGACATGCGGTACAGGTGAATTGGGTAGGCTAAATTGTCTGTTGTGTATGAGTGTGTGTGGATGTTTCCCAAAGATGGGTTGCGGCTGGAAGGGCATCCGCTGCGTAAAAACTTGCTGGATAAGTTGGCGGTTCATTCCACTGTGGCGACCCCGGATTAATAAAGGGTCTAAGCTGACAAGAAAATGAATGAATGAAAGAAATATATTTTAAAATATTTATATTTAGAAAAAAGTACTAATAATAATGTGAAAGAATTGGTTTGAACAATATAGTCTTGTAAAGTGTAAAGTCTAGTGCCTCAATTATCAACGATAATCTAATTCAACATTATAACTTCATATTTCCTATTTTAGCAATTCATTGAAGGGATAGTTCACCCAAAAAAGAAAATTGACCTACTGTACTATTTACTTCACCCCGAATTGTTCCAAACTTTTATGAGTTTCTTTCCTCTGTTGAACACAAAATAAGATATTTTTAGAAAGCTGAAAATTGGTGTAGGCGACACAGAGGCGCAGTAGGTAGTGCTGTCGTCTCACAGCAAGAAGGTCGCTGGGTTGAGCCTCGGTTGGGTCAGTTGGCGTTTTTGTGTGGAGTTTGCATGTTCTCACTGTGTTCGCGTGGGTTTCCTCCGGGTGCTACGGTTTCCCCCACAGTCCAAAGACATGCTGTACAGGTGAATTGGGTAGGCTAAATTGTCCATAGTGTATGAGTGTGTGTGTGTGTGTGTGTGTGAATGAGTGTGTATGGATGTTTCCCAGATATGGGTTGCAGCCGGAAGGGCATCCGCTGCGTAAAAACATGCTGGATAAGTTCGTGGTTCATTCTGCTGTGGCGACCCTGGATTAATAAAGGGACTAGGTCAAAAATGAATGAATGAAAATTGGTAACCATTGACTTACATTGGTTCTTTTTCTAATTAGCTCATTTAAAAGAAAGTCAGGCGTGTGTATAACAAGTGATGGATGGGTAAATAAGGACAGAATTGTCAGTTTTGGGTGAACTATCTTTAATGGCATTGAGAAAATACAATCTGCTTATTAAAAATCAATGGTTAAGCTGTGATCCAGATTTTTTTATGGTACTCTTGAACATTTGAAATAATTGTTGTGAACCGTCATCAATGGAGCTTTTATACAGCATGATATGGTCGGCATGTTTTGTACAATAATAAAGTGATTATTTTGGTGTCTGACACATACATATAAATAAAAACCAAGAGGGGGCGATTTAGAGCATATGTTCAATACAATTAGCAAAAATTATTATTTATGCAAGTTAATAAAATGCTTACAATCAACATCTGCAGAATAAACAAATCTGCAAATCATGAGTTGGCAAAAGGGTGGCTCAGTTATTAGCACGATCGCCTCACAGCAAGTAGGTCACTGGTTCGAGTCCCGGCTGGGTCAGTAGGCATTTCTGTGTGGAGTTTGCATGTTCTCCCCCTGTTGGTGTTGGTTTCCTTCGGGTGCTCCGGTTTCCCCCACAGTCCAAAGACATGTGGTATAGGTGAACTGTAGTGTATGTATGTGAATGTAAGAGTGTATAGGTGTTTCCCAGTACTGGGTTGCAGTTGGAATGGCATCTGCTGCATAAAACATATGCTGGATAAATTGGTGGTTCATTCCACTGTGGTGACTCCTGATAAATAAGGGACTAAGCTGGAAAGAAAATGGATGAATGAGTTGGTCAGAGTGAGAAAATGTATGTGTATGTACTAACTGCTCTAAAAGGATTGTTTGAGTGCCTTGCTAGCTTTCAATTCATGAGCTCAACTTTTAATCATGAATAATGACTATAAAGTTGAAATTGTTTTGAGAAAATATATTGCGCTAAAATCAAACTCTCTAATCATGTGCCAGACCAGTGAGGTTGACATTCTCAGTGATCCCTTAACACTTGCCCGAGGACATTAATCACTGTTTAGTCTTAGACCCATCTGCTTGAGTCTTTCCAGGACACCCGTTTGTTAATGAGCCATGCGGCATCTGCTACTGATAGAAGCTCATCTGCAATTTAAGAAAAATAGACTTCAGACTGCCCAAGCTATAGACAGACCTTCACTAGCTATGATTTTTAGGAACGGATTCCTTATATATACAGTAGTCAACATTTAGGGTGCTTTCACACCTAGACTTTTGTTTCGGAACCTGTCTCGTTTGCCCAGTTAGCACGGTTTGTTTGGCAAATGTGAATCCACCAATCGCACTCGGATTTCACGGTTGCAGGTTTGTGCGCTCTTCCGGAGTGTTTGTTTGATCATGTGGGTTTGTTTTGTTTTTGTTTCTTTAAAACAAAAACGCATTAGTGTAAACGGGGCCTTAATGTGGAATGTCATTTGAGTAATGCTAAATACGTGTTCAGTTTTATCAGAATTATACAAATCTGGCAACGTTTTATTATGATCGTTTTACGTATAACAGTTGAAGTTGGGCAATGACGCGTAGCGCAAGCTATGTGATTGGTCAGCTTGGTATCGCAGACGAGTGTGGGCGGGACCGAGAGCTGCGCAAGCCCGATGGAGCGATTGTTTACAAGTGTGGAGTTGCATGAAGGAGCTCCAGGTGAAAAGTTTTGTTTTGTGTTTACCTCATGGTTAAAGTTGCTGCATGTCCACCTGTTCCTCCCTCAAAATGAGCAAGTTTGAACCACTTGTACATCAAGGAAAAAGCAAAACACCAGCAAAGAAACTTGACACAGACAAACATAAACACCTCACTGCCAACTAGTGTTTCAGAAGTGTTATTGCAGACCAACAGAAACTGCGCACAGAAGTATAAATGCACAACTTCGGGGGTCACACCGATCACTTGATGCAGAAGTATAAACCAGGCTTAAGGCACTCGGCCTGCGGCCTCAAGCCAACGCAAGCCTCCCACCAGTGTCAATACACAGCCATATCACACTGCTACTCATGTTACATAAATCATATACATATTTATAGTTATATACTGTAGAGTATATATTTGTAGATACACTGAAAAAAAGTCTTGCATGCAGAACTGTTGCAAACAAATTATTTGTGTTGAATTTAAACAAACAAATTTAATTTAATGATGTTTAACTTAATTTGTTTGTTTAAATTCAGCCCAAATAAATTATTTACAACCACTTAACGTAAAAAAATTAGTAAATCCAATGACTCATCTTTAAATAATTTTTTTCAGTGTACTGTACAATCAAACTAATTAATTCACTGAGGATTTTTGGTGAGCCAAACAGCTGCACAAAGCTTCCTAACATATATTTGTGAAAAAAGGAATACAAATTTTATTTTATGAATGATAAAGTGTGTTTTTAAAGTAGAAGCATGATATTCAAATGAACCAGAGTTCCTTCATTCTTTATTTACCTTCTGCAACCGCTGGGCCTTTTACGCAATTATGCATGATGCTATCTTAGCTGAATCTTCTGTTGCCAAATCACGCCACATCCCAGAAGACATTGACACTGCGCCCTGACCATTCATATAACAATGCTCTTGGATTCAGCAGAGGTAAAAATAAGGCATCCAATAACAAGTAAAGGGCAAACCTAATTTAAATATGTCTAGATCTTTCCTGATAGTGGGAACGAGGTTTTATCAAGCCGCGTTCCCTGATAAGAGGCATTTTGTTGATTACAAGCTTTAAAGATACATTAGGCTGCACATGAAGATGATTAATTGACAAATAATTGAACAAGAGCAAACTCAACTGGGTGCTCAGCCAGACAATATATATGCAAATATACATGAATATATAACAATCATATACATACCAATCAAAGAACTCAATTAATAAAGGCATCTTGTGTTATATTACCGCTGTTCTACTTAAACTATAATTTATGCTTTCCCCTAACAGCCTTTTTAGTAAAATGCATGATGTCATCGTTCCTGTATTGATATAGTTGCTAAAGTTGCCAATTGATTGGCCATACTGCAAATTTTTAGGGTTGAATAAAGAACATCTTGGTTGGACTGAAAACCAATCACTCTGATTGTTTCATAAAGGGCCAGTAACTATTGGTGAGTGAAATCTGTGCAGAAATCTTCCCGATTGTCACTATGGCTAGCATTCAGCTGGTGGATCAGGGCTGTTTACATAGAAACAAAATATCTATATTCCCTCCATTTAGGGAATAAGGGTTGCATACAGTTCCATAAATATTGAGACATGGACACAATTCTACTATTTTTGCCTTTATACACTAAGGCCGTACTCACACTAGGTACAGTTGCCTCGAACCGGGCCAAAGCACGCTTGTCCCCCCTCCCGTCTCCCCCGACGGCCCGCGCTCACACCATATCGGGCCTCGGCACGCTTACGTCAATCGCTGCTGCGCTGTTCAGAAGCGCTCTCTATGGCAAGCCTTTTTAGCATTTAAATCTTTGTTCTGACTCCATAAATATATTTCGAGATATCTCTAATTATATTTTGACTAGTCATAATTATAATTCGACTAGTCAGAATAACAATTAGAGATATCTGCAATTACAATTGTACTAGTACGAAATCAGATTGGAGATATCTGCAAACATATTATGACTAGTCCTATTCCTCCATTGACTTCCATTGAAAAATATTTGCAGATATCTCTAAATGAGTTTTGACTAGTCACAATTGTAATTAGAGATATCTCTGAGTTTTTACTAGTCATAATACATTTGGAGATGTCTTTAATTCATCATATTTAGAGATATTTACAAATATATTTGAAGATATCTCTAATTAATTTACTAATAGTCGAATTACAGTTGTAGATATCTTGAATTGGATTTTTGACGAGTCAAAACTCATTTAGAGATATCTGCAAATATTTTTCAATGGAAGTCAATGGAGGAATATGACTAGTCATAATATATTTGCAGATATCTCCAATCTGATTTCGTACTAGTACAATTGTAATTGCAGATATCTCTAATTGTCATTCTGACTAGTCGAATTATAATTATGACTAGTTAAAATATAATTAGAGATATCTCGAAATATATTTATGGATAGTCAGAACAATGTTTAAATGCTAAAACGGCTTGCCATACGCTCTCACTCAGCAGCACAGTGGAGATTTCTCTAGTTATATCGTGTCAGTCGTTTGATATGCCATCAAATATTTCGCCAAACAGTCCTTAGGGATGCGGGGACACGCAGTCAGATATTTCGCCGAACAGATCCGCCACTTTTGGAGCTCATAAACAATCATAAAGCTCTTGTGCTGCAGGAATGAGGAGGTCTGCTGAAGGCGCGCAGCTGTCGTGCTGTGAGGAGTTTGCGTCTTTAATAAACTACGGCAGTTTGAGTTCCCTGAACAGTAAGAATGATTAATAAATCCATATCAAACAGTCCCTTAAAAGTCACGTCTCGCTTTCGGTTTCGGGCTTTGGCGCGTTTTGTACTCACACACAAGCGTACAAAGCCCAAGTGTACCGCGCTCAGGCAAACCTCTCCCAACCGGGCCAGGGCCGGCCAAGTGAACCGTGCTTGAGCGCGATTCAGCGCACTCACACTTCTCAAACGATCCGGGAAACGGGCCTGGGCACGGTACGGATGGCATAGTGTGAGTAGGCCCTAACACAATGGATTGAACTGAAATGAAACGAACAAGATGTGCTTTGACCACAGACTGTCAGCTTTAATTTGAAGGTATTTACATCCAAATCAGGTGGACGGTGTAGGAATTACAACAGTTTGCATATGTGCCTCCCACTTGTTAAGGGTCCAAAAGTAATTGGACAATTGGCTTCTAAGATGTTCCATGGCCAGGCATGTGTTTTGTCCTCATTATCCCAACTACAATGAGCAGATAAAAGGTACAGAGTGTGCTATTTGCATTTGCAATCTGTTACTGTCAACTGTCAAGATAAGATCCAAAGAGCTGTTACTATAAGTCAAGCAAGCCATCATTAGGCTAAAAAAACAAAACAAACCCATCAGAGAGATAGCAAAAACAACAGGCTTGGCCAAAACAACTGTTTGGAACATTCTTATAAAGACAGAACGCACCAGGGACTCAGCAACACCAAAAGACTGTGAAGTCCATGGAAACAACTGTGGTGGACGATCAAAGGATCCTTTTCTCCGGTGAAGAAAACACCCTTCACAACAGTTGACCAGATCAAGAACACTCTCCAAGAGGTTGGTGTATGAGTGTCAAAATCAACAATCAAGAGAAGACTACTATAGAGTGAATACAGAAGGTTTACCACAAGATGTAAACTATTAGTGAGCCTCAAAAATAGGAAAACGCAGGAAACGCAGGGTCATGCGTTAATTTTGCTGCGGTGCAAAGTTCAAGCTTGGTGAAGTCTGACCTGCGAAATCGCGTCACTTGACTGAGTGAGACCAATCGAGGATCAAAACATGACCTCTCTGGACAGAAATTTAAAACATGGACCAATCGCTCGCTTTATTCAATGTCGAATAATCTTGTTTAATCCCGCCCCTTTTTGCAGCGCCGTACGACAGAATTTCGCACACACAAACTCTAGTTTGACCGCAGCTTTACCTGTAGGTTTCAAACGAGCCTGAAGGACTCAATTAGTTTAATCAGGTGTGTTTAATTAGGGTTGAAACTAAACTGTGCAGACCTCCGGCTCTCCAGGAAGCTTCTGAGGTGAAAGACATTTATTATATAAGAAAAGGAACCACAATGGCTTCTCCTGCACCAGCAAATTAAGTTTTTCTTTTAGATATATGGCGCCAGTTTATCAAGAAGTGACAATTGTGTTCTCTTCCCATTGGATGGAAACATAACTACTGTCACAGGCATTACTGGAGTGTGTTGACATCCCAGAGTGCATCACTGTCTCATTATTTTGTGCACATGGATTGTACACGGCCATCCACATGATCAAAAAGAAAATGAAAATATTATCATTGGGTGATTTTTTTTCCATTCTAGTTCCAACAGTGGACAGGGGTCTTCATAGACTCTCTGACTGGTCTGTAGTTATACACTGTGTTGCAACACATTCCTCCAATAAACAACAGTAAAGTTTTGTCTGTGCAGTAGTAGTCTATCAGTTGGCTCAGAGCAAAATGGATGACCTCCATTGCCCTTTTGCATCAATTAGCCTTAGGCCCAAAGCACTCATGTTATTGTTTGCCCTTCCATGATCCATTGTTGTTACATTCTCACAAACGCTTACTGGGAGCAACCCATAAGCTTTGACATTTCAGAGAGACTCCGATCCAGATGCTTGTCATAACAATTTCTTTCTTGTCAAAGTCACTTAAATCTTTATCCTGGCCCTTTTTCTCTACATCCAAGATGACGATAACAAAAACTGATTGTTTGCTTACCATCTAATCTTCCCAAACCGAAACATGTGGCCTTTTTAGGGGATTTTAAACAATATTATTTTTATCTATGGCTGGTTAAAATGTTTTAGGTCAATAAATGCTGGTAAACATTTAAAAGTTTAGAACTAGTTTACCCAAAAATTGTAACAATTACTCACCCTCGAGACATTCCAATCCCCTGAGACAATCAGAATACAATTTACGATATTTTAGGTGAAATCTGAACGCTTACTCATCCACCATAATCAGTTCCTGACTTATTCAAAGTCCAGAAACGTGATTGTGCACAATATACTGACACTGAGAGGAGAAAACTGTCGAATAACATTGTTGCTTGTTTGTTTTCTGTGGAACAAATACATTCTTGTGGCTTTATAGTTTATCAGTTGAACCACTAAAGTCATACAGTCTGTTCCCAGAGTTCACTAAGCTGATGTTTGATTAAAGGTGCAGTAGGTGATCTGCCAAAAAGCTAACCGCTTAGCATATTATCTTTGGACGGCAGGGAGGGACTGTGTTTCAAAGCCACACCCCCTGAAATCGTGAGCGTGTGCAACAGCTGACAGACAACCCACTAGTTCAGGTCATTCGCCAGTTAGTTAGTGCCAGCACCGTGCAGGATTTACATTTATTATACTTAGCCACACTTACATGCTATTTCAGAGCGAATATTCAGAGAAGCATGGTAACCAGTATAGGAAGGCTATCATTGTTCAAAAATGACCCAATGTGAATATTAAAGCAACTTCAGCTCAGTAAAGCAGGTTAGGCGGAATAGCGCTATTTATTGATGTTTTGTTGTTAAACTAAATATAAATCTACATTATAGATGCTGTCAAAGAACCTTATGAAACTGAAAATAATCACATCAATCTTTCACCAGGAGATTTCAGTGGCTGAACAACACGTCTGTGCATATAAGTCATTCATAACAAAACACAATCTAACATAAAATAGTTTCAAAACAGAACATTACCTCTCTAACAGTAATACTTCAGCCATGGTGTCGTCCTTCCTCCAGCGTGCTAAAGTAACTCCAATATTGATTCAGGTATTTAAAAGTTTCAATTCAGCATTTGATTTCTCCCGGTCCGTCTTGTGACCGCGCGGCCGCTTTAAGAGCGAATTATACCCGCGCCTGGCTCTACAGTAATCGGCCCAGGCTCGGCTGTCCTTCGGCGCCTCCAGCTCCAACTCGGCATCTGCGAGCGGCCCGCAGCTCGCTCGCGCACATGCGTTTGTGATGCAGACGGGCACGCGCTAATGTCGGATCTGCGTGAACACAGAAGTCGGAATCTACATTTGCTGACAGACAGTCTGACATGCTTATCGGAATTATGGGAGATGTCGGTCCGACTCTATTTAATTGGATAAACATTTATTAGTTTTTTGCTTTACCCAGAATAAAAAATACATATAAACACATTTAGATTATTTACTGTAATCATTACTATTGGACTGTGAAGAGACTTTCAACCAGCACAACAAAAAAATGTTTCTGAAGACAATCACCTACTGCACCTTTAAGTAAAAGTGTGTTTGGCATGCTGTCCTAGGGGAGAGGCCTGAGGTCTGAAGATCCGCAAGCCCATTACTCCTTCTGTTTAGACAGGAGGGAGAGAGGGGAGTTTAAGCTCAGGTAGGTCTTGAGATCTTCCCTATTGAAATAAGAAGGAATAGAAGGAGTCAGTGTGGAAGGGGGTTTCATTGAAGAAAACGAGGATGACTAAGGTAAGGATGGCAGATTATTTATATGCATTTCAATACTTCTGATTGGTTGGTTAGTGATTGATGATGCAAGACCAGCCGTGGTCAATCATAAGCACCAGATCCTCTGAAAATTTATTTATAAAACTTCACTTAGAGGATGGTATTTTGATATTATTTGGATTAACTGAGTCAAAATTAGCTATTTATGAAGGATGAGGGAGCTCCCAGATTTCATTTATAATATTTTCATTTGTATTCCTAAGATGAACAAAAGCTTGAGGGCTCTATTTTGACGGCGCAGAGCGCAAAACACAAGGCGCAAACGCTTTCAGGGCGTGTCAGAACGTGTTTTTGCTAATTTAAGGACGGGAAATCTGCCTTGCGCCAAGGCTCATGGTCTAAAAGGGTTTAGTTTATTAGAGTCTCATCTCCCATTCTCTTTAAGACCCAGCTGCGTCGCGCCAAGAGCGCATTCACTATTTACAGGACGCAAAGTAAGTCTAAGTGGAAAAAATGAGCATTTCACAAGCAAACAGTTAACAGTTATTTAACAGAAAACTGTTAAACAGAGCATCTACTGTGTGAGAATGAGAGATAAATGATCTACTTTCACTTTTGCTCTTGGATAGGGAAACCTTTAGGCACAGACATCAATTAGCCTATAAATAATTAATTTCGTTTGTTAAGCGCAGAGATTTGTTTCAAAACTATTTCTAAATTCAGTTCTAATTTCTAGCAAACGAATAAATGATCAATAATGACCAAGTGTGGTCAAAATACTGAGTTATTTCCAAATACACCTGCCATGCCCCATATGGTCTTAAACCTGACAGGTGGGCAAATCTAAGCTTGTTTTTAATAAAACAAATATAAATATGGATATAATAAATGATACTGCTAATAATAATACCATTATAAAAAAGCAAATTGTTATGAATGAACTGAAAAAGCCTCCCGAGATGAAGAAGACATGAAAGCAGTGATTTTTCATATTCATGTAGGCTAGAAAATAATTTGTTTTGTAATATTTTAATCCTTTATATTTATATCCTATATCTATTCTTATTATATCCTATATATATCCTTAATATTAAAATTTTTTCATATGTAAAGATATTTGCCTATTGCTCTCTTGTGTGTATTAAGCAGTGTGTAAGCGAGGCGCAACTCTGCGCCGGAGTTTAGACCGGGTTAGTTTTGGTCTAATGAAAAATCTATTATAGTTTCTCAAAATAGCGATGCGCCAGCGGTCCATCCAGAACGCCTTCCTTTTTAGACGAGAACGCCTATGGGCATAAAAATAATGCATTTGCTATTTAAACAGCGTAGCGCAACGCCTCAAAACCAAAAGACTATTGCGCCACGCCTTGCGCCACACTGCGCCGGGTGCATGATAGGGCCCTGAGGGTTTGGAATGACACAAGGGTGAGTAATTAATTACAGAATATTCATTTTTGGGTGAACTAACCCTTTAATACTGCACCGTCAGATGGTGCATACTGTGATAATAAATAATTACTCATTCTCATAAATGGTCAACATAAACTCTGATTCCCTGAGGATTTATATCACATATCTTCCATTCTCTTAACTGTATGTGAGAAACAGCAACACATAAAATGCTTTATATTTTAAGGGATGAAAGATAGACTCTTAAAACTTGAGTATTCTGCTCACCATACTCGGCTTAAAGGCTTTATTTGAAAAGCCAATTCAAAGGCAGTTATTCATTTTCTCTAGGAAAACGAATAAGGTGGCTTTACATTTATAAAGGGACATTGCGAGTAAAACCACGAAAATGTTGACACAACTGAGTGGTCAACACTCTATATATATGCAAATATCAGTTGAAAGCAACATCGAATATACATGTTTTCAATTATTTTTATAAGGCGAACAGGACCATGAGTTCTTGATGGCATATGTATGTTGTTTCTGTGTTTTAAAGCACAGAACCTGAATTACAAACAGTTGGAGAATAAAGCAGAATGACAATAATTCTCCCATAGAGCAAGATCAACAACCTATGACAAGCTGCAACACTGTTCATTAAAATTGATTCATTTATGACGTCATATATTCTTCATAACTAGGATGAGCTGTAATGTTTTGAATGTATAAGGTTTAACGAAGGGCTGCCCATTGAGGATTAATAAAAGTGAATTAGCCTCCACACATAAAGAAACAAATATGATGGTGTACATAAATGAAAAGATAATTCATAAATGTCTGTTATACACACATTTGTTGTCAAGTTAATTAATTACTTTGATGTTGTTTAGATATTATATCATAAATACAGATCAATTTTACTCAAAGTCCCTTTAAGACAAGTCATTTCACTTGGCGGCCATCTTTGAAATGCCTCTAGAGCAGTATGCTTGGGAATTCTGTCTGAATGGAGAAACATCAAATTCTTCAAAACTGCTTGCCAAGCTTATGATTACATTACATATTAGGAATCACCAATAAAACGTTCTAATCCCACAAAATTCGAGGCCCTCCCCTGGAGTATCGTCAGTCTATATAGGATTCTGTACTAGAAGGCGGGCTTTTTTTTTATATTGTAGCCTTCGATTATTTGCTCCTGTACTAGAAGGTGGGCTTAATTTGCAATATAGTGATCGATAATTGGCTCCTGTACTAGAAGGTGGGCTTAATTCGCAATATAGTGATCGATGATTGGCTCCTATACTAGAAGGTGGGCTTTATTCGCAATATAGTGATCGATGATTGGCTCCTGTACTAGAAGACAGGCTTTATTCGCCATATTGACTGTTACTTTTCCCCATTCAAAATAATACGAGTGACATGTCTTGTGTATTCTATTGTCTTTGCTTTTACTGCAACGTAATGCAACAGAGTTTTGGAGTTTATTTACGACTTGGTGAGACAGGCAATGGTCAAAACAGGAGCAAATTGTATCATGGAGACGATCCAAAATCATAGTCGTGGTCACAGGTAGGGATGGCTGATGTGAAGCTGATGTTACAACACAGTGTTGCCGAAGTGAGAGTGTTTCACAACACTGCACCAAAGCATGAGCCGAAACAATCTCCAGGCAATGGTAAAAGAAAACTCGTTACAAGAACAGAGTATTAAAAACTAACATTTAGAGGTGCATCTCCCTGGATTCAACCTATTATCTCAACATTTTAGTCAAGAACTCTTATCGCTACATCACTTGAAACCTCAACTCTACAATGTGGGATTTAATGCTTCAATTTGCTTAACTGTTTCTTTGCTGAAGCTGTTCCGGAGCAATACATAAAATGACCAATAGGTGTCACTGTAAAGTGTGGTTTTGAATATATATATATATATATATATATATATATATATAATTTTTTGTTTTGGGCTGCTGTTACATTAAGAACTTTGCTTGAAAAGTTTATTCATTACAGCAACCAGGCTAAGCAAAAAGAAAAAAGCAATAAAATTAAGTGAAGCACAACTTGAGATGAAATAATATACTTCACTGATGTTGACCAATGTTTAATCCATCATTAGAAGTAACGCAATAACATGCATGCACACGCCAAAATTTTTTAAAGGTTTTTAAGCTAAACTAATTCTATGGTTCAACTTCTGCTCACAAAGACATCAATAATCAGCGTATAAACCTCAACAACAGTGACAATAAACAAAGTGAACAAAAGTCACAAACATCACAAAAAAGGATATTAACAGTGACAAAATCAACAATGTCGACATAAACAGCAGAATCAACAGCAAATAATGAAAACTGCAGCATAAATAAGCTATAGAATGTATTCATACTGCAATGCATGCTCGGATTTGTGCACTTTGCCACACCTAGCAACTGTATGGTGTAGGCCAGATCTGGGCCAAAATAAAAGCAAATTGTGGCCCAAAAGAGGGTCAGCTCTTGTTTATTTGGTTGAATCCTGGCTAATATGTGGTATTGCTTTGGCTTATTTGTGGTCCAGATCTGACAAACACGAGTGGACTGACCTAGAGCCATCATTCCATACAGTATGTGATCCAGATGTTAGAGTCTGGTGTGGGCCGGTTCTGGGCGAAAATAAAAGCAAACTGTGGTTCATCTGGTTAAACTTTGGCTGATATGTGATATTGCTATGGCTTAATTGTGTCCCAGATCTGGCAAACAGGAGCTGAACACCCAAGTGCCATCATTCCATGCCGTATGTGGGCCGGATTTAAGTGTCTTTTGTGATTTGAGCCACATGAATTTTGCTGGGAATAATTCTGTGAAGGATTTTTACAGAGTACGAGTTGTGTGTTTTTTGCAACATTAACTCATTTGACTGTATATCTTTACCGCAATACAGATACTCAAATAAATGTCAACCTGAGGTGCAGAGCCATGAATCACCAAATAACTATTTTCAAAAAATCATTTGCTTTTGTGTTTACCTTTATAACATGAATGGCTTTGTGTATCTGTATTTATATATGTTTATTTTTTCCAGCATGCAGCATATTTCCTCCCATCTATGACAGTGGAAGTGCAAGCATTTCGTATCTTAGTCTTTTCTAGTCTTTAGCTGGTTATTGTGACAACAACAACTTTAGCATGCTTTTCTAATGACAACAGAAACACCCGGAGGGTCAGAATGCATATTTCTGCTTATAGAGGAGTATATCTTCATATTCAAAACACACTTAAGTATGACAAATAACCCAAGGGTTATCCTCTTTCTCATTCACTGACAGCTAAGTGGAATGCTGAATGGATAAGTAGGTTAAAATGTTTCCATCTGGTAATCTTTGCAGAAGCCTTTAGTCGCCAGTCAGCCATAGCCATTTAGACGTGTTATTATGATTTCCGACAATCTGAGCTCCCCAGAGGATGAAACATGTGAACAGAAGTAGTGACATTAGTTCCCTACTGTTTGCATATTTCTTTTTCTCGGCTTTGATCCTACAATTGTTGACATTCTTCTGGCAGATTCTATTAAAGTGATGTACTGTAACCGAGACGTAACAACAAGAAATAACAGTACATCATGTGCCTAGAGCTTCTATTAGCATTTTTTAAATATTATGTGCAAATAAATTACAAATAAATGGCGTAAATCTGTACATGTTTGCTTGAATATTATTAACAGACAAGATTCTAAACCCTTATATGACAAATCTCCATATCATTACCAGCTGTTCTCATATTTTGTCACATGACAATCATCAGACTGAGGTTATTTGGGGTTTTACCCTTAGTTAACTAGTAAACAGTTTGTATAGACATTTATATGCCTACAAATCTACAGTATTTTTACTAACACACAGGTTTTTCACACCAATCACAATACTATTCAATAACTAAGGTTGATTGGTGGTTTCACTGTGGGGCTGTTTACACCTGGTTACTTCATGTACAAACAACAAGTGTAAATGAAGATGGGTGAACCACTTTAGGAGGTGATCTTGGGCGCAAAATGCATCTGGTTGTTTAAGCCACATTATGTAAATTTTACTTCTCCCTTGTGATCGGCTAAATAAAACAGCACTAATGCAAAATGCAAGTCTGTAGCCTATATAAAACAAAATTTGTATGCCGAATAAGACATATATTATGCATTTCTCATTCATTTTCTTGTGGGCTTAGTCCCTTTTTTAATCCGGGGTCACCACAGCGGAATGAACCGCCAACTTATCCAGCAAGTTTTTACTTCCAGCCGCAACCCATCTCTGGGAAACATCTACACACACTCATACACTACGGACAATTTAGCCTACCCAATTCACTTGTACCACATGTCTTTGGACTGTGGGGGAAACCGGAGCACCCGGAGGAAACCCATGCAAAGGCAGGGAGAACATGCAAACTCCACACAGAAACGCCAACTGAGCCGAGGTTCGAACCAGTGACCTTCTTGCTGTGAGGCGACAGCACTACCTACTGCGCCACTGCCTCGCCATCATGCATTTCTGTAAAATAAAAATCAAATAAGCATCAGATACCCAACATTGTCAGCTGACATAACTGTTGGGGATTTGAAGATTGGAATAATTTTGCAGGTAGCAAAAAATTCCTGCCCAGATTTGGCATAAAGCTGGCATTTATCTTGCTCTGGCAAACAGCATGTGTTGTGAAGTGGCACCGTCTTTAAGACAGCACAGAATTCTTGGGCCAGATGTGAAGTGAAGTATTTGGCTCAGATGCTAATATTGATATGTGGGCCATGTAAGTTTGGCCTGTCTTGACCCACATTTAAAATACATTATTATACATAATTATTTTCAAATAATGAAAAAATATTGGAGAAAAAGCACACCCATAAGGCACGTAAAGCTTAATGCTTCATGGGTTTAGCAATTGCAGACATGACACACCAACATATCTGGCCCAGTTCAGCCTCAGTTATGGGTTATTAACTTGGCCCATATATGGTCCATGTTTGGTCCTGGTCTGAAAGCTGAAACTTGGTCTAGTCATGTACCGTAATTCACTGCAGCATGTGAGCCAAGCAAAAGCTGATTATGTGGGCCAGAGCTGGGCCAGAGATATTTTTCTATGTGGGTTCTGATTAGTAGCCACATTTTGGCCCAAATGTGGCCTCAATATGGCTCTGCTGCCATGTTGCCGGCACTGACATGCATAATGTCAGCCGAATGTGGGCCATGCATGGCAATTCATGCATGACGGCAAACTACATTTGGGCCAATGGACGGAAGGTGAGTGAGATCAGTGTAGCAATTGGTCTCATTGTTTAGTTAACATTAGGCTGGTTTAATGCTCAGTTTTTGGGGTTTCTGGTTAAAGTATAAACTTATAGCTGAGAATTGGCACCAATAGCAAATCTGTTTTGGCCAAGCTAAGGGCCAGTTAAGAGTGATAAATTGGCTGAGATTCAGGCCGGTTATGGCCCATGTGTGGCCCTCGTCTTTAATCCAGTTATGGCCCACTTCAGGACCGCCATTCTTTGCGGTACTTGGGCCAAGGGAAAAGTTATTATGTGGCTTGGAGCTGGGCCAGAAAACATTTGCTATGTGGGAAGTTAACCATATTAACCCCACCATTTAACCAGAAACCGAGCCAAAACCCAGCCTAATATTACATAAACAATGTGACCAATCGCTACACTGATTTGGGACACACACCTCCCATCCACAACTGGCCCAAATGAGGTTTGCAGTCATGCATGCAGTGCCATTATTGCCCGCAAGACCCACATTTAACACGACAGCAGTTCCATAATGCGGCCACATTTGGGCCAAGTTTGTTTGCTATGTGGGTTACAGATGAGAATCGTTAACAACAATAAACCTGTTTTGGGATACTTCAGGGCTGGTTAAGGGTGATAAATTGGCTGAGAATCAGGACGGTTATGACCCATGTGTGGCCCTTATCTTTAATCCAGTTATGGGTCATTTCAGGGTCGTCATTTTTGGTGGTACTTTGTCCAAGGAAATACTTATTGTGTGGCCCGGAGCTGGGCCAGAAAACATTTGCTATTAAAGAGAACCTGTTATTCCCCTTTAAACAAGGTGTAAAATAATAATTATATATATATATATATATATATATATATATATATATATATATATATATATATATATATATATATATATATATATATAATAAAACACAAATGTAATGAGTCGGGTACTATAAAGCTAAGGATCTACTTGCAATTTATTAAACAGAATGGTCAACAGGCAAGGTTAAACACATGGACAGATGGAAGCATGAAGATTATATGGAGAATGGTCAGTATAACCGGTGAATGGTCGGGACAGGCAGAAAAACAGCATTAACAGTCAAAAACACAGCAAGGCAAAACAAAGAAGCACTTTATAATGTTTAAAGATTAACAAGACTCAGCAAGGGTGTACGTGTGTGTGTGCTGTGTTTATAGTCCATCTGATTAGTCCTGAACAGCTTCAGCTGTGTGCATTTGCAATCAAGGGGAATCCGGGCCAGGTGTGTGAGTGAAGTGCATGATGGGATTGTAGTTCATTAAAGTGGCAGATTTGTAGTTCTCCAGCGATCTGCAAATGCTAGATCACTGGTGATCATGACAACATAACTGGTGTATCTTGCTACTATTCTGTGGTACTGACATGTTTTTGTTTGCCACTGGAAGTTATGTTTATTTAACACAACTCATACATTTAATTTAGTCTAGGACTAGCCTTAAGCCTTGTCTCTAAAATTAGGCAATAGTGTCTTGCCATATCCACTGCAGCTTTCAGTGTTAAATCACAGTGCATTTGCATTTTTTGAGAAAGACTCTTATTATCAATTCCAAACATCTGAAATCTGGAACCGCAATACTCAGCTCATAACTTGTATAGCTTTCTACCCTTTGAAAGCAAGCACATTTGAATATGACATTTCATTGTGGCACAACATAGTAATCATTGCATTGATAGTTGCAGCTTTATCCTCCCCAAAGATAAATAACTGAAAGTTTGGTCTCCAGGCCCATTCAGTAATCAAAGCACTGCTTGGACATCCACACTATCTAAAGCTAGTTTGCTTGCAGTCTGGTACCATTGCTTCCAGTCAGGTTATTCCTTTAGCTTTGAAAAATTCTGTTACTCTGGAGATACACATTTTGCCATCCACTCAATTAAGTCAAGAGTCATTATAAATTATTCTAATTTTTTTTCCAACTCTGGCAGTCATCAGATAGAGAGTACTGCACTACTTCAAACTAAATCGCTACTTGCCACAGCCATGACATTAGATTAAAAAAATGCTCAAAACAGTAATAAAATATACAGTAACATTACAGTTATTCTGGTTTTATTAAGTGAATCAACTTGTTAGTGCAAGAAATATTGACAACAGCCTCTTTCACACACTGTTGCTAGTAAATAGCCATACAATGACCAGAATACGTTTACCAGTAAATTAACATATGTGCTCTGCACACACCCAGTGATGTTCTGTCACATTTCTGGAAAAGCACTATTCACACATCCATTACAAAATAGTTAATTCTGACATCACTAAGCAGAAATGACTCTAAATGGCTGTGCTTGAATTTGTAAACATTAAGGGGCTCAGTCTTTTTGTTGATGGTTTCATTATTTTTTTTTGGGTAATACTCTACAATAACAGTACATGAATAAAGATGTATTAATATGTAAACTCAACATTAGTTTATTATGAATTAATAATGAGTTAAGGTATGCACTAAGCATGAATTAACTTTAACTTCAACATGAGTCACATGAGTTCATATGGCTACCTTAATTACTTGTTAGTACTTGTTGTTAATTAATGTATTAATTAACTTTTAAGTTTAAGCTAAATGTAACCAACATGAACTCATGAGCTGTTAATGTAAAGTTATGTCATGACTTTACTTGAAGGGGCACATCACTATTAACTCATCCTTAACTACTCATGAACTCCTGTTCACGTTGATGTTGACGGATCACTTTTCTGTTGTTATTCAGTGTAAACTCACTAGTTGGACGTGCATAAGGAGTTCATGAGTAGTTAAGAATGGGTTTATGATGATGTGCCCCTCAAAGTAAAGTCACAACATAATTATACAGTAACATATTATGAGTTCATTATGGTTAAATTAAGCATAAACTAATGTGGTAATTCATACATTAATTAATAAACAATCATGGGTAACACTTTATAATAACTACACACTAAGAATCATTTACTAAGCATTAGTATCTAGTGAATTCATTATTTGTTAAGCATTAACTCTACATTAATAAGTGTTAGTGAGCAGTTTATAACTGCAGCTACAAATATTCTTGACTTATAAGCACCAATATAATGTGTTTTATATTGTATTTTCATACTTAGTTAATGATTTATATTTCATTACTAAATTAAGTATTGCAATATTTACAAACCAGGTGTATTTAAGAGTTGTTGAGGGCTTTTTGAATCGTTCAAAATGAGTTAGTAAATGATTAATAAACTATTGAAATCAATGTTTATATGTCTTATTATTCTGGCATATACTAATAGTCAACTAATATGTTAATAAATGCTTTATTAACTCAACTTCATGCAGTTTTGTGACCTAATCTAAAGTGAGGACTATTTATGCTTTATAAATCACTTATAAATGACTATTAAAGGCTAAGAATCGAATGAACAATAATCTTTGCAATCTTTTCTAAAAAGTAAAATGACTGTAAAGATTAAACAATGCCAAATAACAGGAGTGTCAAAATATGACATAAAACTGGATAAAACAACAACAATACAATAATTTAACATTATAATAAGATGCAATGTTTAAACTCTAGTGATTTTATTTTAGATCAGGTTGCAAACAATTATTTTTCATTTGAAGTACAGTTTCATTTGTGTATCTTTAATTGAATAGGTATGAATAATGTCATTTTTCCTGTTTAGAATTTAACTGAGCTTTTAATTGTCATTTATAAGGGGTTTATAAAGCATAAATAGTCCTCACTTTAGATTAGGTCACAAAACTAGATGAAGTTGAGTTTATAGAGCATTTATTAATAAGCATAGTAATCATAAATATATGCCTGTATAATAAGACATGTAAACGTTGATTTCAGTATTTTATTAATCATTTTGAATGATCCTAAAAACCCTCAACTACTCTTAAATGCAACTGGTTTTTAAATAATGCGATACTTAATTCAGTAATGAAAAATAAATCATTAACTAAGTATGAAAGTACACTCATTAAACACATTATATAGCTGCTTATAAGTCAAGAATAGAGAATTTGTAGCTGCAGTTATAAACTGCTTACTAACGTTTATTAATGTAAAGTTAATGCTTAACAGATAATGAATTCACTATTTGCTAATGCTTAATAAATGATTTATAGTGTGTAGTTATTATAAAGTGTTACCCAATCATGTACTAACAAGTAATTAAGGTAGCCATATGAACTCATGTGACTCATGTTAATTTATGATTAGTGCATACCTTAACTCATCATTAATTCATAATAAACTGTTTAGTTTACATACAGTATTAATACATCAATATTCATGCACTGTTATTGTAAAGTGTTACCATTTTTTCTTCTTCTAATTTTCACATTCATGCAGCTACCTTAGGACGTACTCACACTATGTACAGTTTGCTTGAACCGGGCCAAAGCACACTTGTCCCCCCTTCCGTCTCCCCCGACAGCCCGCACTCACATTACATTCGGGCCTGGGCACGCTTACTTCATCGATGATGCACTGTTCAGTAAGCGTTTTCGCTCAGCACAGTGGAGATTGCTTTAGTTATAGTTTGTTTAGGGTGCGGTGACACGCAGTCAAATACTTAGCCGAACAGATCAGCCACTTTTGACGCTTGTAAACAATCATAAAGTCCTTGTGCTGCAGGAATTAGGAGGCTTTCTGAAGGCGCAGCTGTCGCGCAGTGGGGGGTTTGCGTCTTTAATAAACTACGACAGTTTGCGTTCATTGAACGGTAAGAATGATTAATAAATCCAAATGAAACAGTCCCTTAAAAGTCACGTCTTGCTTTCAGTTTCGGGCTTAGGTGCATTTTGCACTCACACTCAAGCGTACTGCGCCAAAGCCCAAGTGAACCGCACTCAGGATTCATTTGCTGAGCCTGTTTTAGAGCACTCACACTTCTCAAACAATCCAAGAAATGGGCCTGGGCACGGTTCGGATAGCATAGTGTGAGTAGGCCCTTAGTCACAGACATAACCCAAAATACTTAGCTATAGGATAATAGCATCTGAAAGCAGATGGTGCTACCTGCAGCTAAAAAAACACTTATGCTAACACACATTTTGGATTCTCAGGGCAATTCTGCAGACACTTGTTTTGAAAAACTCTGATGAAGAGATGAGGAAGGAATATTTTTGAATGTCGAGAGATACCCAAGAATGTGCTGCAGCTTGTAAGACCCTGTTCGAAATCAAGAGCTACTGGTGTTGTAGCAAAATCTGACTCCCTGGTTGGCAAATTGCACTCCCCTTCACATGCATTCGAGCACACAGTTGAATGAAGCAATTACAGTTAAACTCACAGTGGTTAAACTGAAGCATTTTATTTGTCCCAGAGTTGGCACTAAGAAAGAACACAGGAGCATTGTCTGATTAACAAGCATCGGTAAATGTGGTTTGACAAGGCTTTCGTTTTTGGCATCAGCATCAGAGTCTTTTGATTGGCCCAGAGTAGACATCCGGCAATTTTCCTTTTGTATGCACACAAAGAAGAGTTCCGGCCATTTGCTGGTGATGTTATGTTACAACTTCTGTTTTTTTTTAAATTATTTTTTTAAAAGAGTCTATTCACACATGATCTTTTTACAACAATTTACTGGTAATTTTCCAGAAAAGTCAAAAAATGAAAGAGGCTAACACACTGTAAAACCCAACAGTCAACTTTATTAAACGAAATGAGTGTAGTTAACTCAAAATTTACTGAAAGTTATTCTACTCATTTGAAGAGAGTTTTAAACTCAGTGTTAAAGGTGATGAGTTCATTAAATACCTTATTACTTCAACTTAAATGGAGTGAGTTCACTGTACTCATATAGATTGGTTTGTAGTAATCGTTTTCCTCAAAGGGTTTAAGCTGCCTTAACTTATTGGGTTTTACGCAACGCAATCTCACGGCAATTCTTGACTTTTTAATTCATATGAATTCTAATTCATACAGTTTAATATGATTTGCTCATCACTGAATGACAGCTAGGGTTAGGGGTGGGGTAGGGTTGGGTGCCACGCCTCCTTTTTTAAAATGTAAATTTTCGTACAACTTAGCTCATACAAATTCGAACGAATTAGCCACTAAACTGACAAAACGTAAAATACTTACGTTTCCTCGTGAGATCAGGCTGGTTTTACAGTACTCAGTTTGGTTTGAGTTCTCTTCATTTATTGAGTTTTACTGTGCTCAAATTGCTTCATTTACTCAAATGGATTAAGTTCACAGTACATTATTGGGATTAGTTTTTGCACTTAAATGCTTGTTGGTTTGCTCAAATGGTTTGAGTTACCTTGCTTTTGGGGTTTTACACTGTATGATCAATTTAAATACACAGAGTCATCGTACAACAATGTATGGCAATATGACAAATATTCCCATAAAATGTAGGGAAACATGAATCTTTCTAACTGAGATGCTGCATGTAAATATACCTTTTATTTAGGTTACATCATTCAGGATAACCACATGTTCAGTTGAGTTTAGCTTCTTGCACAGGCCAATTATTTCACACCATAAGACCTCAATATAATAACACAAGTCAAATGTATTAATTTTTTTTGTACCTTTGGGCATGTTTTGACTCTCAAAGTTTTGTCACATAAAAACGAGAGAGTTATGCATTACCAAGGGACACTATTTCAGCTAGAAATCATCTAAAATGTACATTTCTGAGGGGAAAACATCCCCTACATGTACTTTAAGTGAATTAGCAGCATATTTCCACATAGCAAAATTTCTCTGGCCCAGCTCTGGCCCATACAATCAGGTTTTGCTTGGCCCACATGCCGCAGTGAATTACGGTACATGACTTGTCCAAATCTGGCTTCCAGACAAGGGTCAAACACAGACCATATCTGGGCCAAGTCTCAGCCAAGTTAATAACTCATAACTGGGCCTGAACTGGGCCAGATAGGTTGGTGTGTCACGATTGCAATGAAATTGATAAACCCATGGAGTGATGCGATTTAGGCACACTATGGGCACGCTTTTTCTCAAAGTGACCTGATTGGTAGAATTTTTTTTCTTTACTCAAAAATGATTTTAGTGTATTTTAAATGTGGGTCAAGACTGGCCAAACTCACATGGCCCACTTATCAAATTTTTAAATCTGGGCCAAATACTAAATTTTTTATCTGGCCCAAATCTTGTGTGCCGCCTTAAAAACGGTGCCACCTCTGCCAAACCCGGGCCATGTTTGCCAGTGCCGGATGAATGCCTGCTGTGCCAGCTTTTTGCCAAATCTGGGCCAGAATTCTTTGCTACTAGGGTTGTTATGGGGGTGAACTAAATGACTTTAAGAGCTTAGTTTGGATTGTTTATTTTAAACGCAAAATGGCAGGTTTATGTAGTTCAGTGGTGTCCAGACTTGCTCCTGAGAGTTTAGCTCCATCCCTAATCAAACTCACCTGAACCAGTTAATCAAGCTTTTACTAGATATACTCCTGGCAGGTGTGTTGAACGTTGGAGCTAAACTCAGCAGGACATATCGGCTCTCCAGGACCAAGTTTGAACATCCCTGATGTAGTTGATCGTTCCCCGCATGCTTTCAATGACAAAGTCCACGCAGCTCTTTCGTGACGTCAAGATGCCTTTATAGTACACGCCTGTTGCGCGTCCGGCAATTCGTCAGGAATACTGAAGGACGCGTTCGTGCTTTGCACAGGTGGGACTGAGACATAATTTTTACATTTTGGCGGTAGAATGCATCAATGTGTCGACAGATGAAGAAGCACTTTGAACGGAGATCAATTTATCAACAATTGTTATGGCTATACTGCTGTGACGCGCGCTCAGTACTCGAGCTGAAAATGACCCAAAAAGTCTAATGGAATGGATACCGCGAGGCTTAATGAAAGGAGCTCCCTTATTGATATCCACACAGTATTCAAGTTAGATAACTAGTTTGAGCATCTGTCATATCCAACAGTTTGGAGTGGTTTTAAAGTGAAGTGCGCTGTCATTGAGAATCACCATCACCATCATCTGTGAATCATGATGCTGATGCGCCGGAGAGCGCTGAGGTGTTTACTGGAGGAGAGCAACAGTTAAATTCGTGCTTCTTACTTCGAGAAATCCAGCAGACTCGAACGAACTTTTTTAGCTATGTTTTTCGAGCAGGCCGATTTAAACTACAGCTTCAACATGAGCGAGGAAGACCGCTTAACTCTTTTGGACGAGGACTGGAGCGACTCGCCGATGGAGACGCTCTCTCGCGCGGGCTTCATCGCGCTCTCTGTGTTCCTGGGATTCATCATGACTTTCGGCTTTTTTAATAACCTCGTAGTATTAGTGCTTTTCTGTAAGTTTAAGACGCTGAGGACGCCGGTTAACATGCTGCTTCTTAACATCAGCATCAGTGACATGTTGGTGTGTATGTTCGGGACGACCCTGAGCTTCGCGTCCAGTGTGCGGGGAAGGTGGCTGCTCGGGCGACACGGCTGCATGTGGTACGGCTTCATCAACTCCTGCTTCGGTACGTAATCAGACGTCATTAACCAAATGCTTTTAGAAAGTTTAATTCACAACCATTTACTGAATCACAAGAACACTATTTTTTTGCCCCTATTTGTGACCCATTTTTTTTATTTAAAATGTAGATATACAAATCATCTAAACGCAAAATAAATAAGCTTTCCATTGTATGTTTTGGTTGGATACAATAGGCTACTTGTGAAGTCCAAAAATCTGAGTGTGCAAAAAAATCGAAACAATAAGGTAAAATTGCATTTAAATCTGTCTAAATGTAGTGCTTAGTAAAAATGTTTTGATATATTTACCATAGGAAATGTACAAACTAAGGCCTACCTAGAACGCATTTGTTTTAAAAGATGTCTAATAGATGTCCAATAGACGTCTTAACGTCGCCTTGACTAAAACAAGGCTAAATTTGAGCTATCTAGTAATCAAATTAACAGAAATGAATGACTACACATATAAAGTCTGTCTATTTGACCACTAGTCTCGTTTGGGTTATGTCTATTAGATTTTCACTGACAGCCCAAGTTTAGCTTTGTTTATAAGCAATGCTGTCTACGTTTAGATGTCTATTAGACGTCAATTAAACACTTGTTTGCTGTTTATCCTCATGGAATCGGATCTTTAATAATGTTTACAGATATTCAATAATTTTGGCAAAAGAAAAATCTATATTTTGACACATTAACAATTATTTTCTGGCTATTGTCAAAATATTCTTGTTTAACACAATACTAGTTTTGTTTTCTATGGTCAAATATCAAATGACAACAATCATTGAAAAATCAAATGCAAGATTTTTTTTCAGATCACTTTTATACATGGATGGAGATTTTTATACAACTTCATTAAGCTATTTGACATACTATGTAATGTTTTTTCTACATCTGAGCTTATCTTCATATTTTGGCAGTCTTATTACAAATCACACTGTGCAACATGGATCTAATTAACCTTACTTTGAAATGCACTGTATGATAATGATGATGATGATGATGATGATGATGATGATGACGACATCTGTTGAATTTTACGATGCTAGTAAAGAATAAAACATCAGCATGTGCTAGTGGTAAGCGGATAGAGCAAGACAAGTCCCACTTTGGTAACAGCTAGAGGGCACTGGGCATTTTGAACAAGCAAGATCTCTAATTCCACAAGATTTCTTACCACACAAACAGTTATTTATTTTAGTTACTTATTGTATTTCAGTTTTACTGCCATGTTGAAAAAAAAAATACCAAATTGGCTTGTCAGTAAAGATACAGTAAGTTGTAGCAGCAAACGCATTGTAAGATGATCATCTCAATAACTTTCTTCTGAGGCAGCCCCAAAACATACAATGTACAATTAACCTGTTTTTTACAGTTAAATTCTTTATCTTGACTGGAAAATGTTTGTCATCTATGCAAATATTTTCATTCTGCATAAAGACTTGCATTGACAGCGAGCTCTTTGAAATGGAGCTCTAAAAATAAAAATGAATTCTGTCATCGTTTACTCACTCTTGACTTGTTCCAAACAAGTTAGATTTTTTTTCTCTGTTGAACACAGAAGATATTTTGAAGAATGTTGGAAACCTGTAGGCGACGAAGTGGCGCAGTAGGTAGTGCTGTTGCCTCACAGCCAGAAGGTTGCTGGGTCACTGGTTTAAGCCTTGGCTCAAGTTGTCGTTTCTGTGTGGAGTTTGCATGTTCTCCTCATGTTGCATGTTTCCTCCGGGTACTCCGGTTTCCCCCACAGTCCAAAGACATGCGGTACAGGTGAATTGGGTAGGCTAAATTGTCCGTAGTGTATGAGTGTGTGTGTGTTTGTGTGTGTGTGTGTGTGTGTGTGTGTGTTTGTGTGTGTGTGTGTGGATGTTTCCCAGAGATTGGTTGTGGCTGGAAGGGCATCCATTGCGTAAAAACGTGCTGGATAAGTTGGTGGTTCATTCCGCTGTGGCGACCCCGGATTAATAAAGGGACTAAGCCGACAAGAAAATGAATGAATGGAAACCTGTAACCATTCACTTCCATAGACCTTTAACTGCCTACTCTGGTTGATCATGTTTTGACTGTTTTAAATAATGACTGTTAAAGTCATTTAAAGAATAACTTTTTATTTAAATAATGATTTACACACCAAAATAATCAAACAAGCATAATCTTGTTGCACTTCTACACTTGCTTTTTGTTTTTATTGATGAAATTTTTTTATTTTAAGGCATACTTAAAAAAAAATTAAGATAATTTAGTATTAAAATGTTTTATTTTGATTATTTGTTTTAAATAAATTGGTCTTACACTGCATATTTTTAAAATTTTCATAGTATTAATTTCGGTACTTGTACCATAAACTAACATATCAATCATTTGGTAGAGGCTGATATTTTAGAAATTATAGGATGTGTTGAAAAAAAAAGTGTGTTAACTAGCAACATAGTTATTTAAGAAATGCAATCCCATTTTTTTTTCTCTTGGTGGGGGAGTTAAAGGGATAGTATTTGTTTTTCTTACTGTGGATCTAAATGGTTACAGGTTTTCAACATTCTTCAAAATATATTATTTTTTATTAGAAAAAATCCTAATACCTATAACTGGTTTGGAACAAGTCAAGGGTGAGTAAATGATGACTGAATTCAAGCCCTTTAGGCTGTTTATGTTAAACTTTACAGTCTTCACTTTTATAATTCAATGTATTTATAAAAAAATTATCTTGCCTTTATAATGTTAAGCAATTGCTGCTATTTGACATCATAAACGGCTAATGGTTAGAAGGGTTAGCTGTAGGTTTATAGTTTTCCATTAAATTATTTTAAGCATTATATTTTTCAAAATATACCAAGCCACATTTTACTTAAAGTCCATATTTTTTTACTGATATGGCCAAGCCATTTTTGCATGTATCCCTTTCACATTTATTAAGCATTGTATTTTCAATAAAAATATGGCAAGCCATTTTTACATAATGTCCAAGTCCAGTTTATGACTGTTGTAGAGACATCGGGGTTGATTTATATCACTCATATTGGCAAAAAGTATTGATGCATCATCACTATCTGTCAATTTTCCCCATAGAAACAAAGAATCTAGCAACTATATAAAAAACAGCAATATCTCTACATCAGAACATCGTAGGGCACTAGATATTGGCTTGTTTGATAACCGGGCGTTGGCTGTCGGGGACGAAAGTGAAGAGAGTTGGGTAGTCGAGGAACAAAGTGACAGTGAACATGGGAGGAAGGCAGGTGAGGAGGGGGATCGGTAAAATGAGGTGCCGGATCAGATTTCAGAGGTGCCGGATCCAGATCCGGTGTGTTCTGGCACAAATTAAGCTCTGCTCTAACCTGCCTAGGCAACCTAATTAACCTTGTTCAGCCTTTAAATGTAACTTTAAGCTGTATTGAAGTGTCTTAAAAAATATCTAGTCAAATATTATTTGCTGTCATCATGACACAGATAAAATAAATCAGTGATTAGAGATGAGTTATTTAAACTATTATGTTCAGAAATGTGTTGAAGACATCTTCTCTTCGTTAAACAGAAATTGGGGAAAAAAATAAACAGGGGGGCTAATAATTCAAAGGGGCTAATAATTCTGACTTCAACTGTACATGAGGGTTGCCATTAAACAACAGATTTTAGGTTAGCAACTACTTAGAAACTACCTAGCAATGCCATAAACATTTTAGCAGCTACTTAGCAACCGATGTTCTTCCTGCTAACTGCCATTCTCAGTCCCAGTGCAGTAATGTTAGCTTTCTCAAAGTTTGTCAACACACTTTAGGTTCTACTTAAAATCATCATAAGTCATCATACTATGCTTATATAAAATTTTAAATGTCTGAAATTTTTTGGCCAACAAATCCTAAAAAAAACAATAAAATAATAAATAAATAGATTTTGCATCATTCTTAAATATGTCATCAAATCTACTGTTCTGAATATGGCTGCGCAAACCTTTTTTTGGTACATAAACTAATGTTACACTGACATTTGTGGCGATCTCAGCAAATCACCATGTATGAAAATCCACATACTGCGTGTGTATACAGTATATGATTGGACATGATGTGGAAAGACAATAAATAAAGAAAAAAAGAAGAATAAATAAATAGTCCATCCACATTAGTGATGTTTTGCCCATAAATATGTTGAGCTGCTTTTATACAGCAATAACACACACAGCGGATTTTACTTGTACACTGAGTCTTGTAGCATACCTGATGCACATATGCAAAACACTTGAAATTTGTCCTTGAGATTCTTTGAAGAAGATGAAACAGCTAAAACACACCAAAGAACTTCTCCAGTGGGATTTCTGACCATTCTGCATTCAAAGCCCAAACAAAATAGCATGGGGATAGCAACACAAAGCTCAAAAGGCCTAATTTGGAACATGTGAACTAATAAAACATGTAGTTTAAATGCAGTGTAGGCTGAATGCAAATGAATCCGTTCGTGTTTTCATTAGTCTTTATTGGTAATGTACTGGGGATTATCAGTCAAGAAGGATGTTGGCCAAATCATGTCAGGGAACCCTCAAGGGAAAAACCTGACTGGAATTAAACACAAATACAGTATGCAAAATGCCATTTCCCAGAAACCATATAACTTCCATTATTAAATCTGTTTCTAGTTGCAATGCCCTTAATGCTGTTAAAGCAAAAGACAAACCGATGCTTCTTCCTCAGGCCAGAGATCATGTACAGAATCTACAGAAAATCATTGATATTTGAGATTTGTTGTTGTTTAGTTATAGTCAGATGTACATGGGCTAGATTGTCATGTGGTTGAAAGTATGTGTAAAACACTGTATGGAGTAAAGGCAGTTCATAACTGTAACTTATAAATGGGACTATAAAATTAAGAAATAATCGGGCCTGAATTGGAGAGAGAAAGGCAGCCCTACTGAAAAAAAACAGCTTAAACCAGCCTAGGCTGGTTAGCTGGTGTTAACTGGTCAACCAGCCAGGTCTAAGAGAGGTTTTGGCCTCTTCCACGCTGGTTTCCAGCCATTTCCAACCTCTTAGCTGGTCAGGCTGGAAAAGGACCAGCTAAAACCAGCTTGACCAGCCTGGTTTAAGCTGGACATAGCTGGTTTTGGCTGGGCTCCCAGCCTAGGCTGGTCAAACTGGTTTTAGCTGGTCATCTCCCAGTCTGACCAGCTAAGACCAGGCTGGAAACCAGCCTGGAAGTGGCCAAACCAGTCTAAAATAAGCCTGATTGACCAGCTAAAACCAGCTAACCAGCCTAGGCTAGTTTAAGCAGTTTTTTTTCTGTAGGGAGTCAAGCACTTCCTTTGTTAATGTGCTCTGCAATAGGCCTGCAAATGATTTATTTTCAGCATCAATATCGATATGTGATTATTCGCAATAGGCCTATCGCAGGGTATGCAATGTTCAGTTTGTATCATAATTTATTATTTGCACGTGTTTTTGATGCCTGTGATTGTATAATGATTTTAAAAACATTCAGGTATAAGACATACCTGTACTATTTGTAGCCTTAACTATGATCAATTTTATTGAACTGTTTTTAATTTCGATCCTTCAGCTACTGTACTTGAATACTGTTAGACTCCGGAAACAATAACAAAAATTATTTATACTTTTCCTGATTGTATTTATAGATTGTTATGCATGAAAATACTCACAACACATGCTAATACAGAAATGCACTACAAATAGCACAGACCACAACGGAAACGTTTTGAGAGACCCCAAAAAGTTTATAGATTGTTTATTAGATTTGATAGAGATGCAAATGGTAAACCTTAATTCTTTAATCTCTGACTAAACATGTGCATGAAAGTATTCACAACATGTAAAAACAGAAACGCACTACAGGTAGCATAGGCAACAACAAAAATGTGTTAGGGGACCCCAAAAATGTTATAGATTATTTATTAGTTTATATGGAGATGCACTACCACTGCAGAATTATCCTAATAGATCTATCATTATAAATTATTTCCAATTACAGATATTAAGTCATGAAATTGTATTCATAATTGATATATATATATATATATATATATATATATATATATATATATATATATATATATATATATATATATATATATATATATAAACCCTGTGTTCGTGTGGGTTTCCTCCGTGCGCTTTGGTTTCCCCCACAAGTCCAAAGACATGTGGTATAGGTGAATTGGGTAGGCTAAATTGTGTGTGAATGAGTGTGTATGGGTGTTTCCCAGTGATGAGTTGCAGCTGAAAGGGCTTCCGCTGCGTAAAACATTTGCTGAATTAGTTGGCGGTTCATTCCGCTGTGGCGACGCCGGGTCAATAAAGGGACTAAGCCGAAAAGAAAACGAATGAATGAATGCGATAATTTTTATTTTGCAATATATTCAATGTTTGATTTTTCAAGTATCATGAAGCCCACTCTGTAATACTTTAAATATCTCACGCTAAGGAGTTTTCACACATGGAATTGTTAACCCCGGGTCTTCCTAAACCAAGTAATTGGAATCCTGGGTTATATCACTTTTCACACTATTCATAATATAAGGTTAACAAATAATCTTGGGAATCCATTAACAAACATTTCACACTGTACATTTCTAAAACCAGGGTTAAAATTCTTATCTGTATATTCGGGGTGTCACTGTCACTGATTGGACAAAGAGCAGGCTACTTTTTTACACTGGATTTTTGCTTCTTGTCAGTTATAAATCAAAAGTCTGTTTTAGCCCCCTCTAAGAAGCAAGAAAACAAAGAAGAAATTACAAATTAATAACAAAAAATGAGCCTAGTATTAGGACTGACTAAAGATTTTCCTAGTTGACTTTCGTGGAATAATCACCTGTTTATTCTCAGCAGGCATAAAACATCAACATGACTTCAGATTGACGTTTGTACCCTAAAATCGTGAGATGTTGCATTTTGTTGCAAAATTGGGTGATGTCAGAACCCAACATCAGATTGACATTAATGTCCAACATCCAACCTGAAATCAACCAAATATCAACGTCTAAATTGTTGCAGCTTGATGTTGTGTGGATGTTACCACTATAACGTCTATCAGACTAATAAATGTCAGTGTTTGATGTCATTATGATGTTCGTTTAAGATGTTGGCTTAATGTTTTGGTGACTTTCCAACACAACCTAAAATGAACCAAATAGCAACGACATTTTACATCATTATTGGACCTCAAAATAACGTTGTCCTTAAATGCTGGCCAGAAATTGAATTTTGGTCACCTGACGTCACGACCTAAATCTTACCTAATATTAACGTCTTATGATGTTACGTGACTGATCGGTTACATTAATTTATCTACTTAAGCAAATACAGGGAAAATGTTTTTTTATAGGATGTCAGCAAATACCATTTGTATTGTTTTATGGTGCATAGAAATACTAAAACATATTACTAAGAGTTCAAAATAGACATTAAGAACTTATACACAAATAAAATGACACTGACAAATTATGTGATTATGAATGTCTTTGAAAAACGACATGAAGCTTTTCTAAATATTCGTGATTAATTAATAAAAAAAATTGCATAACATTCACTCAAAAAAAAAAAACAACAACAACTTTTGAACTTGCTAACAATAAAACACACCATATAGTTAAAAAAACACTAAAGAAACAAATGAACACATCACATAGTGCATTGGTAGCAGTAGGCCTATGAGAATAATCACATGAAAATGAAAATAATAGTCAAATTAGTCAACAAAATAGTCAAATATATAAATAATTTAAATGAAACATAACAAATATACAGCAAACTGAAAAGGCTTAAGAGACATTCTGTTGAAAACTGCAAACACAATCAGTCCAAAGGAAGAATATGTGAACGAAAGTAAAATGCAAGCAGTTCTCAAATTAAATGTTGCATAAATAAATAAATAAATAAATATAGTCAAACTAAAGCACTTGTTTTTAATTATAACTGATACTAAGCATGATCCTTCACATGAATTATTGAATGGAAAATAGGTTTTAGTTTTAATAGAAATTTAAATAAATTGTACATTGAGGTATTAATATGGACCTTTTAGGTACAAATTTGTACCATTTCAAAAGGAACCACTCCAGTGACAGCTTGCGTATTCACTTATTTTATACATCACCTTATTTTATAAGCTTTAGTTTTGTCGACCTGCAAAACCCGCTGCGTGCCGATACCTCTGCACAAAAGGCTTTTACTCCGGTTTTACAGTGCATGAGCGGCACAAACAGTATTTTATTGGCGTGCATGTAAACAACCGGGATTCACACAGAAGCGCTTGAATAACAAATGCGTGCAAAAGATGCCAAATGTAAATGGCTCATAACGTCTTTATTCTGGGATTGCCACTCAAAATTAATACACTTGCTTAAAGTAAATCATATCTCAATGCTCAAACTTTTTTTTTGCACCTTCTCCCCATGTCGCCCCCAGCAAGACCCCACCCTGGGCGATCGCCCATATTGCCCATGCCTAAATCCGCCACTGGCACAGTGTGACTTACTTACTTGATGCACAGTGTGAAAACCCAGATTGTAGCTGTTTGTATGCGCTGCAAAGCATTGTAAAGATAATATTTGCATGCTAGCTAGCAATAGAGGTAAAAGAGCAGGACCTGCTGTTTGATAAAAACACTGCAATAGATGATTTGTTTTTATGAAAAAAATAACCCCAAGATAACTGGTGCATCCTTCAGTGCACAGCATGCATTCATGTGTGGTTTAATAAAGAGGAAAGATGTTAATGCAGAGAACTTTGAATGTCTAAAGAGTGGGAAAGAAGCGTGCGCCAACGACACAAACATGACCTGTTCCTTGTTTTTTTTTTTAGCAGCCTTTCCATACCTGTCTTTTCAGATCAGTCACCCAGCAGTTTGAAAGCCATTTACAAATATTTAACGGAGCCAGGGCATAGATATTTGGCTTTTGTGATGTGCTTTTGCATTTTCTAGCTTTAGGTGCTTGTTTGTTCATGTTTTGTCATGTAGAGGCTATGGCAATAGTTCAAACGGCACGATGCTGTGCTTTGCCACACAGTGGTTCATGCCTTATCTGTAGATTCAGGCTGTTTCTGCAGCTTTGACTATGCCAGAGATTGCACTTTGAGGAACAGATTCTCATTTGAAATGTAGGCGACAAGCGCAACATGTTGCATTAATATTAATGTATTGAAAATAGGAATGTTTTATTTGTTTGTGATAAGTTTGAAAAGATTTGTTTTATTATTTCGAAGTTGCAGTAATGTAGCATGAATGTAGAAGGCCATTTTAACACACTTGAGCTGTACTGAGGCAGGTGGAAAATACAAATAAGACACCAAAGCTTTTCTTTTTCGGGTTTTTGCTTTTATTGCTGTTTTGATTTAAACTTGGCATTTGTTCTATCTGTAAATAAGTCACTTCTCATATGAAGCGCAGAGGAACATTGCTGTCTATTATTTCCATTTTACAGTGGGTGGTGGGTCTGTGTAATATTTAAGAAAAATGCAGTATAATGTTCTAAATCAGTATTTCCCAACCCTTTTTCTGAAGGCACACCAACAGTACACATTTTTAACCTATTCCTAATTAAACACACCTGAGTCAACTCATCAGAACAATAGAAGAGTCTCCAAAACTTGAAGTTAATGGGTCAGATAAGGGAGACATCGAAAAGTAGTACTGTTTGTGTGCCTCCAGGAACAGGGTTGGGAAACATTGTTCTTAATAAAGTTCTTTTCGATACGTCATATGTTGTTTTAGAACATGATATAACCAACATATTTCACATTATTTCAGGGAAAATAAAGTAATTTGCAATGTTTTACTGTTGCAAAAATCAAATCAGACCTTTTAACAATGTAAATAAACACTATGTAAGAATTAGGGGTCTGTTCTTTGTACGTGGATTACTCAGTTAGCTGGTTTTGGATATTGACGATTTGACATGATCCAGGATCGTTTCGTTCTTCAAAACTCATCTAAGAGTTGTTGTCATAGCTACAGTTCTGGTAGCTCAAACCTGGTCGGGAGCAGGCTCATTCATATAAAGATTAGATCGGGTCATTTCAAGCAAAGATAATACTGAAAGTAAGAACCAAATGCTGATGCTTTCTTACAGTAGTTATACACACTTGGCAAAATAGTAAAAATCAATTTTTTTTGTGTATATATATATATATATATATATATATATATATATATATATATATATATATATATATATATATATATATATATATATATATATCTGTTTAATGGAGAGATTTTTTTCAACACATTTCTAAAAATAATAGTTTTAATTACTCATTTCTAATAACTGATTTATTGTATCTTTACCATGATGACTGTAAATAACATTTTACTACATATTTTTCAAGACACTTCTATACAGCTTAAAGTGACATTTAAAGGCTTAACTAGGTTAATAAGGTGAACTAGGCAGGTAAGGGTAATTAGGCAAGTTATTGTAAAACAATGGTTTGTTCTGTAGATTATTGAGAAAAAAAAAATAGCTTAAAGGGGCTAATAATTTTGTCCCTGAAATGGTGTTTAAAAAATGTAAAACTGCTTTTATTCTAGCCAAAATAAAACAAATAAGACTTTCTCCAGAAGAAAAAATATTATCAGACATACTGTGAACATTTCCTTGCTCTGTTAAACATTATTTGGAAAATATTTTAAAAAAAGAAGAAAAAAATGTGAAGGGGGGCTAATAATTCTGACTTCAACTGTATATATTCATCAGCACGAGTACAGCCTTTTTATCTTTTGTGTATTACCCCGCTCACATACAGCCAGCAAAAAGCAGACACTACAGATCTAAAGTTTAAAAGATGCCTGCTCAGCTGTTTAACTGTCAGCTTATGATTTGAATCCGGAAGAAAGTAGTTCCCCATACAAAAGGGCTTTTGAGACTCCATGTTTGATTTTGTTTTTATATACACAATTATGCGGTAAAGTAATATATATATATATATATATTAATAAAACGTATGCAATCTGCATTCCGAAGTACAAAGACTGCCATCTGGTGGTTCAAAGAGATCATTAATTGATATGAACATTTTAGTTACAAATGCATACATGTACATTATTTAACTTTTTTTTTTTTTAAGGATAATTTCTGCAGTCATGCACGTGTTTTGACTGCTAATATACTGCTGATTTGATGCTTCGCAAAAGTTGCAGACACCTTTACCAATATAAAAATGCTTTTTGATGCAAATTTAACTTATAATGTTGTTACTAACGCCAATTAAAAAAAAAAATAATAAAAAAATTTAGTAGGCATCTTTAAATGTAGAACTAAATGCATTGATATACATTGAAATACATGATGAATACTCTTGACACATGAAAGTGTAACGCCTGCAGTTCACAACAAATGTGGGAAGTTATTGTGTGTCATATTAACGAACCGTTTGCTGCTAATTTGATGTCATTTTGCTCACATGGATAATTGAAAATTAATCAGATGATGTCATTACGCTGCTGTGCCGTCAGCCAATCGTTGCATTGCTGATCATGATTTCGGGAATCGATAGATCTGTCCTTTACAACACGGGCAGCGATCTCAGATCAGTTCATCCAGTCTTTTTAATCTGATTCATGAACTTGTTTGAAGAACCAAATTAGCCAGAGATCAGTTATTAAGATGACTAACTCAGTAATCCACCTACGATGAACAGACCCCAGCTTTTTGGTGTAAATAAAATTCAAACTTTAAGGATTCGAGTCTAAAGATTTGAATGTGATTCACATAGAATTATTCAAAGCTTACATTTAGCCTACTTATTTGTCCAGCAAATAGTTAGTTATAGTTATAGTTCGTTTGTAGCAATCCTGTATTATATTACCATGTGGCCAACAATAACAATATAAAAACAGTATTGAATAATTTGATGAGCAAGGTAGTGTTTGTGTGGGTTTCCTCCAGCTCCTCCGGTTTCCCCCATAAGTCCAGAAACATGTGGTATAGGTGAATTGGGCAAGCTAAAATTGTCCGTAGTGAATGATTGAGCATGGATGTTCTCTAGTGAAACAGCTTACCAGAGGCGCTGACCTCTGAATAAGGGCTTGGGTTTTGGGTCCAGCTTGTAGCGGCTCTGCTAAAGCTTAATACTTTTGTAACAGATTGTGTGTGATCATATGCCTGCAGATTGTGTGTTTTCCTGCCATAGCGCTGGATTAGGTCATATAAATATTCATTGCTTGTTTAATAATCAAATGCATTTTTGTCTTATAGATGACCGCATTTGCTTGCTGCAGTAGATTTGTATGCTTGGGGAATACCAAAATAGCAAGTTTAACAAGTACACTAAAAAAACTGATTCAAAGATAATTCCTTGGATTAAATTTTTTTTAAGTTAAGCGGTTGTAAACAATTTACTTAGGCTGAATTTAAACAAACAAAAATAAATTGAACATTACTAATTTTTATTATTATTATTTTTTAATTCAACCCATATAAATTGTTTGCAACAACTTTGCAGAAATATATAATTTCCAGCGCGGGTAAATGTGGAGAAATTAAGATGTTGAAACAAACCAAATACACAAACACAGACACACACACACACAAAAAAAAAAAAAAAAAAAAAACAGAGTGCATAATGTTATAGTTTTATTTTTTGACAGTTGAATGAAAATACCTCCATACAAAAAATAAGCTGACTTTAAAGGAGACAAAATGCAAAAATCACTTTTTTATAAGGGGTTTTTAAACAGTTGTGGAAACAGAGTGTCAATATAGTCAGCTTCTAATGATCATTTTAGACTTGATAATAACAGTCTGCAGAAACCATTCAGTTTACATTCTGCCTTTGTACATGTCATTAGAGGGGGAAAACTCTAAAAAAATTTCATGAAGTCAGTAAAATGCAAACTGACGTATGATGTAATCTAGCGACTTTTCGGGTTGAGCTTAGTGCCTTTTCATTGAAAACAGTTAGCAACACTCCTTAGGCTTAGTCCCTGATTAATCGGGAGTCGTCACAGCAGAATGAACTGCCAATTACTCTTGTATATGTATTTATTTTATTTATTTATTTATTTATTTTTTGTTTTTTACATTTCCAAGGTTCTGCTTGTTGCAGTTCTCGAATTATAATGGTTCGTTTTGGTTCAATTTCGAATTTCCCCAACCTTCGCAGAGCCAGAAGGACCCAAGTAAGGGCTCCAGCCTGACCTCCCCCGGTCCATTTATGCTTCAAATGCCCTTCTGGCTGCAACCCAGCACTGAAAATACACTGGTGAACCCCCAGTGCTGGAAGACACCTTACACTTTCTAATGACTAAATAAGAGCCAGCTTAAATCAACTGAAACCAGAAGTAATGCTTAGCAGCATACAGTACAATTAAAAATAAGTCTGAATGGCAGTGAGAAATATATGTTGAGACAGTGGGATCATCAGGATAAATTTAAAAATATTGTGAGAGAAGCCTTGTGCCTTTCTTATAGTGCCCTGTGAGGTTGAGTAAAAGGAGAAAAGAAGAGGAGCGGGTAGTGAACCTTGAGGCACCCCAGTGAGCATCTGATGGGAATTTGTCATCTTTCCACTAGACCTTGAAAAATGTTCCTGTGAAGTGATGCTGAAGCTAGTTAAGCACTGTACCTGTGATTCCAAAAATGTTTGGTCTAAAAAAGGTATAGGATGTGGAATGGTGTCAGAAGCCACAATCAGATCAACCAGAATAAAAAAGATGATTTGGAGTTTTAACGAGTTTCAGCAATAGTCTGTAAAACTGATGCTTTCAAGCTGAGCTGATTTTTGTTCTGTTATAAGAAAGCAGTGATCTGATTAAACCAATAATTCCCTCCTCTTCACAAGTATGTCTTTGCTTTTAACTTTTGCACTGTACCAGAGTGTTCGGTTCTACAGATCTTCAGTCTGTTCGAACTACAGGTCTGCTTTGAGAGGTGCAGAGGAATGAGACCTGAATGCCAGAAGAGTCATCAGACTCATTAATGCTTCTAATTCCCCTCACACATGGTCAGCCAAGGAGACAAATCTTCAAACAGACTCTGCACTGCACCTCTTCATGACCTTCACCAGCTTTATTATTTCTGCTGGCCATGCTTTGATATCTCAGGGTAACAAACAAATCCCTGTATGTGATGTATCCTATGTTTCTTGTATCATATGATTTTAAAGGTTATATATCTGCAAGAAATTATCATCTTTTTGGAGCTGTAATTGGTGGTAGATATACACTCACCGGCCACTTCATTAGGGACACCTTACTAGTAGCGTTGGAACCACTTTTACCTTTAGAACTGCTATAATCTAATCTAATAATATAATTTGTGGCATAGATTCAATAAGATAATGGAAATATTTCTCATAGATTTTGGTCCATATTGACATGATAGCATCACTTTGCTGCAAATTTGTCGGTTGCACATCCATGATCCGAATCTCTCGTTCCACCACTGTGGTGACTGTGGAGGCCATTTGAGTACAGTTAACTGAGACTATTTACACTTTATGACATGGCTCGTTATCCTGTTGGAAGTAGCCATCAGAATATGGGTACACTGTGGTCATTAAGGGATGGACATGGTCAGCAACAATACTCAGCTAGGCTGTGGCATTGACCTAACGCTCCATTGGTATCAATGGGCTTAGAGTGTGCCAAGAAAATATCCCCCACACAATTACACCAAGACCACCAGCCTGAACTGTTGATACAAGGCAGGATGGATCCATGCTTTTATGTTGTTGATGCCAAATTCTGACTCTACCATTCGAATGTGGCAGCAGAAATCGAGACTCATCAGACCTGGCAACGTTTTTCCAATCTTCTATTGTCTAATTTTGGTTAACCTGTGCAAATTGTAGCCTCAGTTTCCTGTTATTAGCTAACAGGAGTGGCACCCGGTGTGGTCTAATGCTGCTGTAGCCCATCCGCCTCAAGGTTCAAGGTGTTGTGCATTCAGAGATGCTCTTCTGCATACCTTGGGTTGCTACCATGTGATTGGCTTATTAGAAATTTGCGTTGATGAGCAATTGGACATGTACCTAATAAAGTGGCCAGTGAGCCTATGTCGATAATTCAATATTTTTGATAATAAACATACACAATATTGATGTTGATTTAAAATTATTGTGAATTTTTTATTTTTTTATTTACACATTAAGGATGTTTTTTATCTATGTAATAATATTCAGATACTTGTGTTTGCAGTGGTTTTTCGTAATAGCACCAAATGCTTGAAGACTTAAGTGATTTGTTTTCTTACATTTCCTTCTGGCCTACAACATTGTTCATTTAATTTATAGGCATTTTGTTCATTAACACTCTATATTAAGGTTTTATTTGTTAACATCTATTAATTTAACTAAATATAATGTAATGACAACTACAAATGTATTTATTAATCTTTGGTGATGTTAATTTCTTAATGATGTCTAATAACGTATTAAAATCAAATAATTAAAAAAAAAACCCTAATAAAATTCAGTAGTATTCTTTTAATTAAAATTAAGTTAAAACTATAAAACCCTTTTCTTGCTGTTGAGTTTAATATATTAACTAGCATTTACTAATGAGAATTTATTGTTATTGTTAGAAGCTACACCAAGCAACGTTTTCATTTTATCAATTTTGCAGCCAAAACATTTTAGATGTGTGTTTTTTTTTTTTTTTTGCAAAATATTATCCAACCAAAAGCAATATTGTTGTTTGATTAATATTAGCAGTCTAATTATACAGAATATACAGTCTATAAAATGTAAGGAATTTTTATTATTATATTGTGCTTTTCTAGACACTCAAAGCGCTTTGCATATTTTTGGAGGGAATTTCATCCACCACTGTGTGCTGCATCCATCTGGATGATGCGACAGCAGCCATATTGCTTCAGACCGCACACCATATACCGACTGATTGAGGGAGAGAAGACGGAGTGATAAAGCCAGTTATAATATGGGGATGGTTAGATGGCTATGGTCGACAGAGGCCAGTAGGCAAATTTGGCCAGGATGCCCTTCAAAAAACCAGAAAGGGTTTAACCCCGGCATCCTGGCCAAATTTGCCTACTGGCCTCTGATTATAAAGGACCACAGAGAGTCAGGCCCTCAGTTTAATGTCTCATCTGAAAGACTGTGCTCACTGAGCAGTATATAGTTCCCATCAATATACTGGGGTGTTAGGACCCACACAGACCGCAGGTTGAGCACCCTCTGCTGGTCTCACTAACACCACTTCTGGCAGCAACCTAGCTTTCCCATGTGGTCTCACATCCCAGTACTGACCAGGTACAGCCCTGTATGACTTCGGTGGGTGACCATGTGAGAGTTGCAGAGAGCTAGCTGCCGGCTATATGGCCAGATCTGTGTACAGATCCAGTATTTTGATAAAGCACATGTGCTCTCAGCTCACATTTGCTTAAAAGAAAGCATTTTAATCTGACATTATTATTATTATTATTATTATTATTATTATTATTATTATTATTATTATTATTATCATTTTACTGAACTGCAGTGCTATGTTTCATTCAAAAGAATGAGAAAAGACATCTGGAGTATTATTGAACAAGCTTTCTCTCAGAACGTCATGAGAAAAGTCTTTCAAAAAGCAGCAGCAGCGTCCATTATTAATGCTACATTCCTTCCAATATTATTTTTTAATGCACTTTTAATGAGTTGTGCGAAATATAGAGATATATAGGCTGAATGACTTTTGCTTCTCACAAGATTGAGTTTTATACTCAAGGGTGTAATTTTACTTTAAATGCACTTTGACCGAGGATTGAATCTTGAAAAGAGTGTGTGTGAGTAATGGCAAATGCACTATTCAAAGCTCTTGCCTGCAGAAGCTCTCCCAGGTGTCCTGTATTGTGGGCTGCATTAACAACGACAGAGGACTTGTTCTTGTAGTGCAGGAACACCATTTACATTTCCACTACATTTCTGGTGAACCCCCTGAGAAAAAAATATTATTAAAGGAACAGTCCACCATAAATCTAATTAGGGACCAATTCCAATTCTACCCCTTAGACCTTAGGAGTATTTTTGGCACATTTTATCATTATGATAACAAGATATTGTATCGGCTTCAATGATTTCCTGAAGATAAAGACCAAAAAATACCACTTCTGGAAATCACTTGTAAGACATGATGATGTGTGCAGGTCCTGAAGTGCTGTCTCTGATTTCAGAGAAATAATATTCTGAAAGAAATCTATTGTTGTTATTATTGTTATATGAGTGTTTTTACCTTGAATGGCCAAAGTGGCAGCTGCAATTCAGCATGCCTCTGTTGCATTGCAAATTTATGCTACCATAACAAAACTTTTTGATAGCTAAAACATTCAAACTTTGCTCTCCCGCTTGACAGATAAAGTGAAGTACACGCCTTTAGAAACGATCTAGAACCTCATACACAATTATAGGCTATATTGCAGAAAGATTGGATTTTTATTTTTTTATTTTTCTTTCTTTCTTTTTTTTAACCTTATTTTACGCAAATATGATCACATAAATTCAAAGCATAGTTCTAAAATACCAATATAATCTTCAAATGTAAATATGATGTGACAAATTTAATTCGGCACAGTCTTGTATGAATCTGCCATCTTATTTGGCCATTCTAGTATATAGTTCTGGTAGATACAGTGTTAGGGCTGATACACTACAAGCAAAGTTTTTATTTTATTTATTTTGTTTGAGGGCAAAAATAAGTTTGAAAAGGCTGACTGATGGCATACTGGTTTCAAAGAATCCATCACTCCCACACTGCTGGAGGTGGAGTAGAGATTAATGTAGCGAGTTATAATCTAGATTACAGCGCCTGCGTATTTCCAGCATTATATGTAGCGAATTAGCTCAAAGTTAATCTTCCCGGGCATTATCCACCATTATAACGTAGCGATTTATAATCTAGATTCAACAGCTCGTATATTCTACACCATTATATGTAGCGGATTAGCTCAAAGGAAAGAAGATTCATTTGATCGGGCTTCAAACGAATCGACTCTTTAAATCCGAACAAACGAATCGTCCAGCGATCGTTCGAACAGACAGACAGAGTTTATTATGGCTATTGCTATCAGTATATTGTTACGTTGGGCGGGAATTTTAAACTAATTTTCATGTGAAGCAACACACCCCTAAAACTGCGAGCTGTGTACACGCCCCCAAAATAACACTTTTTTTTAACACATTATAATAAAAAAATCTGAACTGTTTTGAACTGAACCTAAACTGGCGCACTCAGAAGAATCATAATATTAATATTAAATCATAAAAAAGGGGTAAACTATGTGCTCTTTAATATTTAAAAATAATGCAAAAAAGGTTAACAGTAAATAGTTGTGATATTAATGTAACCTATAGTCCTTTTGCATTGCTAAATGTTTCTCATGGGGAAATCTGTGAAACCAAAAATCTATATTTCCTCCGTGATAAATTACATGCTTTCAGGTAAATAATTTCATCGTAGACAAAACCAAACTAAATGTTTCGCATGATCATGCATCCACACACTCAGATGCTAGTACTTATAATTGGCATCCTCAAATATGGCATTTGAGATTCACTTTCCTCCAGATTGTAGTATGTGGAGAGTCAGCATCAGCGCTGGAGCAATTATCTTGACAACAACCAATTCAATTGGACAACTCAAAAAAGACAGCCAGTCAATAATAAACAGAGTACACGGACACTCTGTAAAGCTATAAAGTCATCAACTGTACCATGTATCACTTATGTCCTGCTGAGAAGCAATTACTGGCTGAATAGGGCTTATGCCTTAGTCTTTAATCATTCATTCATTTTCTTTTCGGCTTAGTCTCTTTATTTATCAGGAGTCGCCAAAGCAGAATGAATCCCCAAACTTATCCAGCACACGTTTTACGCAGCGGATGCCCTTCCGGCTGCAACCCAACAATGGTAAACACCTGTACACACTCATTCACACACTAACATACACTACGACTCATTTAGCTTATTCAATTCACCTGTATAGCATGTCTTTGGACTGTGGGGAAAACCCGACCACCTGGAGGAAACCCATGCGAACATGGGGAGAACATGCAAACTCCACACAGAAACACCAACTGACCCAGCCGGGGCTCAAACCAGCGACTTTCTTGCTGTGAGGCTATTGTGCTACCCACTACACCACTGTGTTGCTCTTTTTAAATTAGTTTTATCTTTATTCATTTAATTTTTTACTTTGTGTGTTCTTGTCATTTGTTTTATTGCTGAGTTCCTTACATCAGTGTTTCTCAACTGGTGGGTCGCAACCTAAAAGTGAGTCTTGGGAACATTTTCAGTGGGTCGCGGAGCGTGTGGTCAAAAAAACAACACAAGTTTAATCTAACTTATTTTGCTTATACTGGACTTTTATTTTGAAATGCATGTGCGACAACCCTAGCGTTTGACATGTGAAATTTCATTTAATTATAGCAACAAATATGTCAAAGCTGAAGTGCGACCCCGGATATTTAAAGTGTGGATTTACATATTTTGACGACAATTCAGTGTAGTTCATGGTAACTGAAACTTTCTATACCCTAACTACTGTTTACAGTATTTGTCGTTTTTACTTTGTAATATTACACAGCAAGAAGGTCGCTGGTTCGAACCTCGCCTCAGTTGGTGTTTCTGTGTGGAGTTTGCATGTTCTCCCTGCCTTCCTGTGGGTTTCCTCCGGTTTCCCCCACAGTCCAAAGACATGCGGTACAGGTGAATTGAGTAGGCTAAATTGTCCGTAGTGTATGAGTGTGTGTGTGAATGTGTGTGTGTGGATGTTTCCCAGAGATGGGTTGCGGCTGGAAGGGCATCCGCTGCGTAAAAAACTTGCTGGATAAGTTGGCGGTTCATTCCGCTGTGGCGACCCCGGATTAATAAAGGGATTAAGCCGACAAGAAAATGAATGAATATTACTATAATTTGATACATTTTGTTAAATGACAGCAATAAATATATAGTTTATTTGTAAGTCTTGGTGATTTTCTTATGATTTATCTGTCACTACTTGTGTATGTTAACAAATAAATTCAAATTAATTATAATTACTAAAATTGTATTATAGTCCCTAAAAACTTGGGTGGCCGCCTGATGACCATGTAAAAATGTGGGTCCTATGGCCAAACCAGTTGAGAACCCCTGCCTTACATATCCTAAGTTATTTTCATCTTAACAGATTATGTTTCACACCTTCATCTTGTTTAGTTCCTCCGTGCATCTTAATTTCATAAGTTAAATGACAGCTCAGCCAGTTAAATTAATCTCAAGCTGCGTCCCAAATGGCACACTATACACTATGCACTCATGCACTATGTACTTATGCATGTTCACGCTTACCAGCGTAGTATATGTATGTAGTGTTGTCCCAAATGGCACGCTAATGTTTTTTTACTATGCGGAAATTCAGACCATTTCCCTGATGACGTTTGACGGTTGCCAAACCAGTTAAATAAATGAGCAAACTGTCAAACAATACCTGCCATGAGTATAACCGCATTCCCCATCGGGAGTAGCTGTAATCACTCTCGCAAGAGAAATTTGCTTTCACCATCCAAAATAAATAAAGTTATCCAACATGTGCGCCCGATAGCTCCACCCCTTCTGCTACATGTGCAAACATGCGGTCGTTGAGTGCGTGAAGTGTCCATCATTATACACTTCAGTTTAGCGGCTGGATGAGTGCATCATCCGGGTAATTAAAGTGCACTTATGATTTTTGGAGTTTTCAGTGTGAACGCACTACTTGCACTATTTACACTACCAAATGGCGTGGAATAGTGCAAAAGTATGCGATTTGGGACGCAGCTTTACTCTTGACTTGTTCCCAATCTGTTTGAGTTTTGTTTCTCTTTTTCTTCTGTTTAACAGAAAATGAGATATTCTGAAGAATTACCATAGGGAGACCTGAATAAAATAAAAAAAATTAAAATCTCAGACAAGAAAGCATAACCATTGGGATGCTTAGAAGTAACTAATGCTATTGAAGAATATCATTACAGGTTTTCAAAATTATTCAAAATATCCTCTTTTGTGCTCAACAGAAACCAATTACGATGACAAATTTTCATTGTCTCCTAAATTTTTGGTTATTTTCACTTCTGATTTGTTCCAGTTGTAATCATTTTGGTTGTAGTTTTATAGCTATTAATATAGGTCTTCATGCTGTACAGATAAGCCAATATTTTGTTGACAGTTTCTTTTTATCAGATGAATGTAGATGTTCTGATTAATAAACATTTCAAATATGGTGAACTGATAAATTGAAACATATTTGATGCTTTACAATATCGTCTTTCAGCAGTGATCTGGAGAAAAAGCAAAATCAGCTCCAATGATCTGATGTTGTATTATTATTATTTTTTTGGATTCAAACTAGTTTTATTTATGTTCTGCGATCCTCAATCTAACTGGTCACAGTGAGATATATAGCTTATTAGTGTGTTTGAGTGTACTGATTTTGATGTAGGATTGTTCATATTTATTTTATGCCCTTCTGATTCTTCGAAGTATGATTTATTAATAGGAAAAGCACACACAGAGACTATGTGAATTTGTAATGGCAATATGCTTAAGATTGAATGAAGCATTCAAAATACATGAACTTTGGAATAAATAACACACGGATGAATAGTTTGTGGAAAGATTCAGTAGAAACAGTTAATAGTTTACACATATGTTATATATACTGGTGTATTTAATGATGATATATGGCATATGATCAAATTCTGTCGATAATTACTCACCCTCGCATCATTACTCACAAGATATTTTGAATGAAATCGGAGAGCTCCCTCATGCTCTATAGATTTGTTCAGAAAAGTACTAAAAATGTTCAAAACAATGTGTCTCAATTGGTGTAATATTTAAAAGCTCTAGACCGGGGTGTCCAAACTAGTTTAGCTCCAACTAGTCCTGCATAGTTTAGCTCCAATTTCCTTCAACACACCAGCCCGGAAGTGTGTTGTCTCTAGCGTACCTAGAAAGAGCTTGATTAGCTGGTTCAGTAGGTGTTTAAATGGAGTTGGAACTAAAATTTGCTGGACACCGGGCACCAATGTTTGGACACCCCTGCTTTAGACTTTTTAAGGAGGATGCTCCGAACTGCTGTTGGTTGTTTGAAATGTGTAAAGAGTCACATTTGGACCGCTTTGAAATAATAGTTTTAATTTATTTTACTTGCACTGTTAATTTTATTTTTTTTTTTGTAATTTTACGGTTTATTTCCGGCAGCTGCATCCATCCATCCATCCATCCATCCATCCATCCATCCATCCATCCATCCATCCATCCACTTGTTAAATGTATAACCAACGCAAACAAATGTTTAACACGCACATTTCCATCAACTTTACTAATGCATTAATTGAAAGAGGGGCACAAAGTAAACCTAAAGTGACATTATATGAAAATAAAAGATATATGATTATAAAAACAAAAAAACAAACTAACTAAATGAAACATAAACTGCTCCCAGTTACAGTTTTTTTCTCAGTCTTTTTGGAGCATTTCTCACAATACTATTTACATTTGCACAACAGTTAATGCATTTCTCAAAACAGTTAGTCATTTGTGCACATCATAGCAGTTTTTTATTCCTTCCAACAATTTGCAAATGCTTTTGGACGTGCATCAATTGCTTTCATACCACTCTCTTCTGTTTATAACATTATCATTTGCTTATGTCATGTCAGTCAAAATTAACTACTTGTCAATTCTGAATAGTCATTTCATATTAAACTAATAGTCCTTTGACTTGAGTCATTACATACACAAATGTTGAACTAGTTGTCAAAATCTGTCAAAACAAAATCTGTTTTTTTTCCTGAAAATGTCTTCTAAATTGAACAATTTCATGAATGATTTACAGTCCTATGTATGTTGTAGGTTCATTTCCAATATGTACTGCAATATTGTTGACAGTTGTGCACAGCTCTACCCAAAGGAAGTTTATGTTTGTTGTAAATAAGAGTTTATTTATTCTTTTGCACAATGCTGTGAATAAATTAGAGTTGGAAAGAGCATTTGCAGGAAAAATGTGAAACGTACATATTCAGTGTCTTGTACTCGGATAACTCACTAAATGCAGGGATGTTTAACTTTACTGTAGTTTTCATATGGCTGTGCAAACTGTTTATAGTGCTGTCTTGAGCATTCTCGGGAAGTGTCACCAAAATCTGACTTTTTTTTGCATTGGAACAAACTTACAGTGTAAACTGTCATAGTTAAATGGCTGTCATGTTTTTATTATTTTGTTCATAAACAATGGTGTCAGGACTTTTCATCTTGATGACACTAACACTTTCATTAACATAAATACTTAAAAATGGATAGCTCATTCCTTAAAAGCAAGTGAAAGGTAAGAAAGGTGAAGAAAGAGAGAAAGAAAGAAAGAAAGAGAAAAAAAGCATAGAAAGAAAGAAAGAAAGAAAGAAAGAGAAAAAAAGCATAGAAAGAAAGAAAGAAAGAAAGAAAAGAAAAAAAGAAAAAGATACGATAGATAGATAGATAGATAGATAGATAGATAGATAGATAGATAGATAGATAGATAGATAGATAGATAGATAGATAGATAGATAGATAGATAGATAGAAGGAAAAAAAAGAAATAGAAAGAGAACGAAAGAAAAGATGGGTAGAAAGAAAGAAAAGATGGGTAGATAGAAAGAAAGAAAGAAAGAAAGAAAGAAAGAAAGAAAGAAAGAAAGAAAGAAAGAAAGAAAGAAAGACAGAAAGAAAGAAAGAAAGAAAGAAAGCAGAGGCGTTGAGAATATATTGGTGTTGTGTAATCAAATGTCCAGGGTTCAGGGGAGGGGAAAAGGTCACATTAGTTTTTGCAGGGTTGAATGTCTTTAAAATAAGGACTAATGTGGCATAATCATTCCTCAGTCATTCTGAAAGGCAGATGATTAATTTGTAGCATGTATAGGATTCAGTTAATTTAAGCCGGGCTCACACTGTGTGATTTTTAATAATCCTAAACGATTGTAGCATGTCAGACTGCACGAACATGGCTCTCATGTCGCACTGTAAGATCTCAGCTGTCATAATGTCAGCCTGAACTACAATAATAATGAGTTTGACATCATCCATTTGTGACACTTTCACTATCCCACATCCTGAAATGAGTCCTCACAGCAATCATCTGTAACGACAAATTCTGTACACAGCGTGCCTCAATAATAAAACCAGAAGAAAAAAAAAATGTCCACTTTTGTTTTAAATCCAGATGCCCACGTCGTATTCACCCCTTCTCATTCATTCTCAGAATTTGTTTTACCCTCAGTAACTGAAATATTCAGTCTTATTCTGAAATCCAAACCCTCTACCTGCAGGTTAGGCCCCCTACCTACTACTCTTGTAAAGGCCATGCTCCCTTCCCTGTCTCCTCTCATCACTGATATAATTCACTCCTCTCTCACCACTGGTCTTGTTCCTTTCTCTCTCAAAGTTGCTGCTGTTACTTCAATTTTAAAGAAACCTGGTTTAGATCCCAATAACCTCAAAACTTTCATCCTATTTCCAACCTTCCCTTCATCTCCAAAATTCTTGACAAAACGGTCGCTGCTCAACTTCACACCCATCTTTCCTGTAATATCTTACATGAACAATTCCAGTCTGGTTTTCGCCCACTCTATAGCACTAAAACGGCTCTCCTCAAAATCACTAATGACCTCCTCCTAGCAGCTGACTCTGGTTCGCTATCCATTCTTCTTCTGCTTGATCTAAGATCAGCTTTCGACACAATCTTACATAACATTCTTCCGGACAGGCTCGCTTTTATTAGCATTGGTAACACACCTCTCAGCTAGTTTTATTCATACCTCTCAGATCACACTCAGTTCATTTTATTAAAGTCTTTCATCTCGTCATCAGTCCCCATCACTATTGGTGTGCCCCAGGGTTCAGTTCTGGGTCCCCTGCTATTAATCATCTACCTTCTTCCACTTGGTTGTATTTTCCGCAAACACCAAATCCATTTTTATTGCTACGCAGATCACAGCTCTACCTATTATCAGCTCTACCTATCCACCAAACCCAACCTTAAACTCCCACCTTCATCTCTTACTATATGCTTTACAGACATTAAATCCTGGTTCACCTCAAACTTCCAGAAATTAAATGACAATAAAACCGAACTTCCACTTATAGGTACATTCATTCATTTTCTTTTCAGCTTAGTCCCTTTATTAATCCAGGGTCGCCACAGTGGAATGAACTGCCAACTTATCCAGCACATTTTAAACAGCGGATGCCCTTCCAGCTGCAATCTCGAGGAAACATCCAAACACACTCATTCTCACTCGTACACTACGGACAATTTAGCCTACCTAATTTAGCCTACCTAAATTTACTTGTACCGCATGTCTTTGGACTGTGGGGGAAACAGGAGCACCTGGAGGAAACCCACACAAATGCAGGGAAACATGAAAACTCCACACAGAAATGCCAACTGACCCAGCCGAGGCTTGAACCAGCGACCTTCTTGCTGTGAGGCGACAGCATTACCTACTGCGCCACTGTGTCGCCCTTATAGGTACATGATCCAATTTAAAAAAAAAAAAAAAAAAACACACACACATAACTTTTCTATTCCCACAAAGGATTATGTCACTAACCCCTCCCTACAGGTTAAGAGTCTGGGGGTCATCTTCGACAGCACCCTTTCATTCACTGCACATGTTAATGTCACCCGGTCCTCTTATTTCCACCTTCAAAATATAAATCGTGTACATCCTTCCCTCACTCCTCATTCAGCTGCCATTCTTGTTCACGGTTTAGTCACATCCCGTTTAGACTACTGTAATTCCCTTATTGTTGTTGTTATTAGTATTATTATTATTATTATTCACTGAGTGAAAACACAGATACAGGGACACTGGAGCGTTTTAAAACCCCAAAGATCAGTCAATTTGTCAGCAGATCGCTTGTTTGCACTCTGTAAACATTGGAGAAAAGCGGTGAACTGATTACCTTCACGGACAGTCGCAGTCATTTCTGTTTAGCACTGATGAACACAATTGCAAAAAAACAGTGGTTAACGCTTTTACATTTTCTAAACTTTGTACAAAGCTTTACAAAGCACACCAGACCCGTAACAATAAATAAAATAAAATTAAATGGGACACCTCTAAAATTGATGAGCCCAAAGTCTCATCTCCCATTAAAAAGAAAACAACATCAAGTTGTTTTAAATGGCCAACAAGTGACCGTTTAAAATACTTTGAATGTTTAATATTTTGTTACAGTCATACAGTGTAATCCTGCAACTTTTCAGCATATGAAATATCCCTAACACTATTTTTATACTGTCCAAAATGGCCAAAAAAGTATCTCTGATAGTCAAAACATGATCACAAAAAATGAATGTGTTATTAATGCATTAAAAACAGTCAGGAAAAAGTGTTTTATGGACATCATTTTTCTCTAAAAGTACATCATATCAAAAGATGATTCTTAGGTTTTATTCTAATTGGGTTCCAATAAGCCCAAATAACAAAGAGAAATAAAAACGCATGTAAAAAACACCTTGGGCCTTAAGAGTTTAAAGGAGACATACAAATCATGCAGAGGTAAGTTTAAACCCTCTTACCTGCACATAAATTTAAACAAATTAAACAAGGGGCCCTCCTCATCACACGCGTCTCCATATATTGATCTCAATATTGGTCAACACTCATTAAACACGACAAATTCGACAATATCACCGAGCAAATACAACATAAGTTTTACAAATAAACAACAAGCCGGGAGAAAAAAGACTCTCCTGTCATGTCGTAACCGAAAAGACAGCAGATGGAGGCGGAGAAAAGAGAACCACAACAAAATGAGACATATACTGTATAACAACACAAAGAGAAACTCACTACTTCAAATGAAGTAACTTTTCTTTTGTATTATGGTTTTAATAAATAAAAAGAAAAAAATACATAACAGACATGCTCATATGTTAGCAGGAAATTGATGTTTTTTATATCAGTACCGATTGATGACAAAATGTAGTAACGTGATAAATCTAACAGAGTAAAAGAATCAGTTCATTAACTTGAGTTTGGTAAATGGCATCTAAAACGTGTGTATAGGAAAGATCACGTTAGTTTAACTTAATACAGCCAAGTACACAACAATAGGCCATCACGGACGTTATCCTGTGTGACTCCATGCGATACTTCCAGGTTTCTTCTCACCACGGCCTTGCTTTCCCTTTTAAAATGGTGGCCACGTGAAATCAGTCTATTGGTTCTTGGTTTAACTCTCGTCGCAGCTGTTGTCACACTGCAGGAAAGTGTCTAAAATTTTCAGACTGAGCCAGAACTTTAATAAAGGAAAATTATGAACGCTACAGCCATTATTAAGCAGCTGTCTATGAACATGTCAAACCAATGATCAAAGATCACAGCTTTTGGCCTAGGATTTCAGGATTTCCCAAACCATAGCTGAAATCCACAGGCTTATGTAATCCTTTCAGGTCAATTAGTATCCGTCTTAGCAAGTGAGGAGGTGGAATCATGCAGTAAACGCACTGAGATAGAGCGCAAATTAAGGTACTAATTCCAATTCATTTGAATATATAATTACTTTAATTGAATAAGGATTTAATATCACGTTTTCTGCATTAAAAACACTTTAAGCTGCTTAAAGTGAATAGCAGATTACTATTCTGTACTAATGATCTGTCATTAATGGCAATTAAATGCTACTGAGCCTACAAATGAGCCTTTTTGATTTGAGTACTAAAAGGAGGAGTTCATCCAAAACAGAAAATATGCTGTTAATTGACTCACAGTCAGGCCAGGACAACATTAACAATGATTTTTAGTAGAAACAGTGGTCCTGGGGATTTAAAAAATGCAAGTCAAACTTATCGTTTAAAGTAAAATAACACAAATTTTTATTTTTGGGTGAATTATTCCTTCAGTTCAAGCGTATATTTAAAACATGCTTATATTTCAAACTTTAACACACTGAAACCATAATTATTCTGACTATGTGCCATATACCAAATTAAAGAATCTCTGAGATTCTCCTGTTTTCAGCGATGTATGAGAGATTTATTGCAAAATTCTTAAAAGTTATGAAAAACAGGAATAATGTTTATGATGTGATAGTCCAAAAAAAAAAAAAAATGCAAATTACATATTAGACATAAAAATTAATGTTTGGACTTCACATACATTATGTAAT